>NC_086340.1:33543211-33843211 GCF_032445375.1 Bacillus rossius redtenbacheri | reverse complement strand
ATTCCAAAATCATTTCTTAGCTTACGTTTAGACACATTTTGAAAGCTCTTTATTGAAACAAAAATGGTCTAAGTCACGGAAGTATTATAATTATGTATGGTAACTCTGGAAATGTGAAAATACATACCAAAATAAACACCATGAGTTTAATGAGTTTCAAGTACCTACTTACTTTACATAATTGTTTAAGTAATATATGTAATTACATATGATAATTTTTTCCCCCAAATTGTTAAGCTTTCTCAACAGTTGTCAGCATTGACATGGAGAAACATTATGACGGACGAGCGGAGTGTTGTAAATCGCCAGCCGACCTCCGTAGCGTAGTCGGATGCACACCGGCTTATGGTGGGAGAGGTTCTGGGTTCGAGTCCCGGGTAAGGCATGGGAGTAAAATTGAGACTTATTCAAAATTTACACTTGCAATAAAAGATGATGAAAAAGAATAATGAAATTGATATTTCTGGCTAAACGGATACCGCTCAAGGCCAAAATCTAAGCAGTGAAGTGAAGTTGTATATCGCTTGGCGGCTGACGGACGAACGGATGACGCTCGGATGCGACGGGCTGTTGTAATTCAGGCTGTGTAGCAGAACAGAATTAAATCTTTATATATAAAAATCTCGTGTCACAATGTTTGTCCGAGCTAATTTCCGAAACTACTTCATTGATTTTAATGAAATTTCGCACAAATATTTGTAACTTTGTCCAACTTTATATATATAGGCTACATTTTATTTCGATTAATGACAGGGTTTTTTGAAAATCAGCTCCCAGGGTGGTTAAGCACTGGCAAGAGTGGGTACTCCATCTCCATGACAACGGGATTTTGCATTGTTTATGCCTTCTGCGTCTTCATGGCAACGGGCATCGCTTGGATCAATTTTTTTTTTTCAATTCGAGGCATATTTCTGTATAGATTTAATTATTATTTTATGTAAAATTATTTAAATTTAAAAATATATTTGTGCGAAATATCACTGACTGACTCATTACGAATGACTTGAAATCTTTCAACCGATTGAAACTAGGCATAGTTACTCATTTTGTGATGTATTTAGACGCTCACTAAGATATGATTTTCCGAAGGGAGTTTTGGGGGTGTAAAAAATCAAAATTCCAGTTTTGGTAGAAAATCACCATGGCAACGGCTGTTGCTTTGTTGATGCTTCATTCTTCTTTATGGCAACAACTGATTCACTGTTAGTGCAGTCCTCATCACCGTTGAAATTTTACGGGGACTTTAAATATCAAAAATTGCCCTTTTTTTCAATTTTATATCCTACAGACTTGAACTTGACAGTAATGTTCCTCATGTTATGCAGAATGACGTTTTCCGAAAATCAACTCCCAAGGGTGGTTAAGCCCGGGCAACAGTGGGACAGCGGGATTTTGCATTGTTTATGCCTTCTGCATCTCCATGGCAACGAGCATTGCTTTGATTTTTTTTTTTCCATTCGAGGTGCGACAGTGGCGTACCCACAAGGAGGGGCATGTATAATGAGCGGTGCAAGTGTTCTGTCTGTAGACTGCCGTAGCGAAGTACGGGTAGGGCATACATCAGTTGTACGTTGCGTGCTCGAGAATCTGGAAACCATCGGTGCTACTCGTTTTCTCTCCGGTACATTACAAAGCATTGTAATAAATTTTTGTCAAAATTAATTGCATTATGTTTCATTTATTATTACTGTAAATGGGATATTTAGTCTCATTTTTCCCCCATTAGTATAGCCGTGCAAAGCTGGGTCGGGCAGCTAGTATAATATATATTAAATTATATTGTTCTTTTACAATATTCGCTAAAAACACCTACACATTAAGTTGAGGCCATTAAGCTACTGACTCAAACACAACTTCATACCACGTTGCACTCAACGAGGTCCCTTTCATCTGAGGCGAGAAATTTACATTTCAGCTTTTCAATGTTTGTAACAGTCGTTTAAAATTACACACCTTGCGATAATCAAACTTTTTTCTTCGTGTTATACGTACAGATGTACAGTATTTAAATGAAAGTACCTGACTTGACAAAACCAACGACCAAAAAACGTCCCATCCACCCCCCTCCAACGTTTTAACAGTTTTATAGAGTTTTGTATGAAATTAAGTCGCAATCACTACTGTTACTCAATGCCCAATTCTACTAAGCAAATCTAAAACATAATCAAAGTAGAGTTGAACTGATTATTCCATAGACCAATCACCGCGATTTGAGAATTTAGATTGACCTATCATGAACCAACCGCTGCAATTCAAATTTGTTTACGTTTACTTACCAATTGGACTGCTTGGTGACGTTATTTCTCTCGTTGCTCTGTGTTTAGAAATTGAGCTCGAATGACATTAGTGTTCATAATTTTCTTGCCTTATTTCGGGGGAGGGGGGGGGTGACCCCCCAAAACACCCCCCCCCCCCCCCCTTGGGTACACCTATGGCTCATCGTATCTCGCCACGATAGATAGGAAAAACCTGAATGTTATTTCGGTTAAACGTAAATACTGAATTTAGGAATACATGGTATTTATTTATTTGTGTTTAATTAATATATTAGTTTTAAAATAATTTTATTATTTTGTATTCCTATTTATGATTCTGCCAAAAGTAAATGTCAGCTATTCATGGGTTGTGTATATCATGACACATATTAATTTTTTTCACTAACTGATATTTTATCTTTTTGCAACTAATGTGCATAGTGCAGTGCACTAGACACCACAACCAGTGAGTGGTATTGTGTTACAGTGTAACAAAATAAGTAATAAGATAATAAAAAATTTGTAAAGTATGTGTGGATGTATTATCATATTAAGATAAATGTAGGGCTAATGAATTTTGTGTTTAATGTTCTACAAGTTATGTTTGTATAATACTGTAGTTGTTGTTACAGTATTAAGAAATTATACAAAAAAAGGGTTGCTCTTCGAGTTTAGTGTTTTGAAATTTCGTTTGTGCCACTTCAATACATATATTTTTTCTGGTAGTATAGCATTTATATGCATTGAAGTGTTAAAATTACAATCATGCTGCTAAATTATTAATGTTTTATCCAAACTAGCGTGTACTAATTTCAAATTAAATTGTGAAATTCCCTTGTAATAATTAGCCTGTGTGTTGCTTTGGTCATACCTCCAATAAATAACTTTTCCGTGGAGAATACGAAATTTTATGCTAGGTTATTTCATTTTTTCGCTATTGCTTTGCTGCATCACTTTTAACCAACGTTCAAAACTTATTTTCATGGCAATACAAATGTGAAAACATACAGTATTTCTCATGCTATTCTTTTATTGCTATGATGGTTTATGTCAGCAACTTTTCGTGAAATTGCAAATATTTTCTTCATTCCTAAATGTTACTGTCCGATTTCTGCTTTCCTGACAATAGGTAAGGAAGTAATTTCTCAATAGTGCAGCTGTGTGCCCACATGAGGGCTGTTTAATATAATTATGTTAATATAAAATATGTAAATATATGTAACTATAAAAATATTAGTTCAGTTATAACCTGTTATTTTTGTGTTTTGCACGAGTGTTCCTAGAGAATTCCTTTCGTTCTGGTACTTTTAAATGGTTTCAACCAAAAGTTTGCAGTAAATGTTATTGAGTACAATTTAAAACATGTTTTCAATTTAATGATAGGCCGATTCAAGTATTTTATTATATATATTTTAATTTCTCTTTAATATTTTTTCAAACAAAGGCATTTTTAAAATTTTACACTAATGTTACCTAAGTTCAACCCGTTAACGGAAACAATTATTGACTTGTTTTCATTATTATCATTAGTATATTAGTACATTCAACTTGTCATACGTTTTAACACACCTTGCACCAAACCCTATGCCTAAGCGTTTTTCAGTTATATTTTTTTCCGCTCACCCAGTTGGTAATATTCCTCTAAAAATTAGCGACAATGTTTCGGTGGCGTGTGACGTAATACGTTAATGGCATAAGCCACAAACTTTCTTATATCTTTGTCCTATTAATTTAGAATTACATATTTTAATATTCGTTCGAATGAAAGTCATTAATAATTTTCTTTTTACACAAATACGTTACATTGACTTCCTTTACGTCCCCAATTCCTCCCACTCCCATCGCTGTATTAAACGTTTTTCATAAACAAACCTTAAGCGCAATGTATTCAATAAAGAACAAACTTATTTCATGCATTGCCAAAGATAAAATTTACTGCAAATATTTTTTGCATTAAGATATTTAAGATTGTATCTCACTTTGAAAATGGTGCATAGAATGACTCGAGTCCGTTGAAAATCTACAAAAGAAAAAGGTCCTTTCACAGTGCATCACTATAATTAAACTGCTTAGTATACCTTGTATTGAATGCCTTACAATTGTAGTATAACTAATTCATGTTATTTTGGATGTTATTATATTACCGAAGTAACTAATAAATCCATTTATTTATCTCCATATCTTGGCTGGACCGCTCATATAACTGGACGCCTGGGCGTTTGCCCCTTTCGATCCTCCCCTCCAGACGGCCCATTACAAACAGGTGTAATTAATATACGAATGGCAAAAACTACTACATATCGCAATATGTTTAAATGAACATAAGCCCCTCTATGTGTATTTTTAGAAAATATTACAATAATAAATCTTAAAAAGCCTGTAAGCAAGTAAAAGCGTCCATAAAATTGTTTAAGCAAAATAAAATTATTTTCTTTTGTATTTTTTTTTGTTGATAAACATAAATTGATAACGAATGCAATGACTGATACAAAAGATTTGCTTGATGTTCATTTATTAAATTTGTTGGTGGAATGTGTAAGTTTTCAGGATACCATGCATCGTTGACTTCTTAATTACTGTATTGCGGCCTCTTCTCGTCACTCAATACGACCTCCCTCAAAATTTATAAAAATTATTTTAGCCACACAACACTCTGTGCCCAATATCGCTCGGAACTGCCACTCGCTTGAGCAGTCTAGCCTTCCACTGCGTGTGGCTGAGCATTCCTGCCAGAAGGACATCTGGCAACGCTGTTCTGGGCCCTTCCTGCTCATCCCTCCACCCCCCGCCTACCTCCCCCACGTGCAGAAAGAAGACCGCGTGATCCCCCGCCGATAGCATGTCAAACAACACCTCGGCTCCATTCACACAACCTTGGAGAGGGGTAGGGGGAAAATACGTGGCGAGTCCAAGCAGTTTGCCTCTTTGCCGCGAGAGCGCTGCACTGTACGGCCTTTGAATATTACATCTGTTTGAAAAATGCAAGCCTTTGTCTTAGCTGCTCCAGCAAGAAAGCTACGCAATTAAACCTTAACATCGTTGAAGATATACATCATTTAAATATTTAAAAATGCACCTGTGGTAAAATGTTTCTACCTTTTTGATACAAACTCATTTTAATTTAGTGTTAAATGTTGCTAGAGCGCTACTTGAAAAAATGTATTTTCATCTGAATTTAAAACTCAATATTTTAAACTTTTGAAGCACCGTTTTAAGAATCTTTTTGCATCAGGGCAGTCTTTATACTTTATTGTTTTGTAAAAACAAGTTACTTGAAAAAAATGTTGCACTTGCTTCATGCTGGAGGTGCTGCAAAACATGATACAATTTTAAATTAAAATGTTCAAAAATTCATTAATAAATTTTTTTATTTTTTATTTTTTTACAGGAACTCATATTTGTAATGTAATGAACAATTTCACGAAAGGAAAACTTTATCTGAGCAATTTTAATTTAGGGATCAATACCCCTTAATGCTCAGTCCCACACACCATGTTGATACAGTGAAACCTCGTTAATATTATCCCGCTTATTACGAACGACTCGTTAATATTACCTATTACTATTTCCCCGTGAAATATGCCCATTAAACACAATGAAGATTTATTATTATTACTTAACCTGCAATTGGGCTTTCACCCGGTGGCAAGAACTCCCACTCACTCCCCTCTCCCCCCCCCCCTCCATCAACTTTCTCCTCAGCTCCCTCCCATCCCTGACCTCCACCATTTCCTCCCCCAGCCCATTCCACTCCCTCCCCGTCCTCACCAGGAAGGTGTTCCGCCCTCTCTCTGTCCGCCTCCACACCCTCTGGAGCTTACATCTGTGGTCTCTTCGTCCTCTGTACTCCCCTCTATGTACTTTGCTTCCCAATTGCCCCCATCCCCCTTCCCCCTTCAGCACCTTGAACATCCTGACCAACCTTTCCACTCTTCTTCTCCTCTGTAACGTTTCCCACCCCAACTCCTTAATCATTTCCGTTGGGCTATGCAGTTTCCCATCCTGCCCCTCCCTCCTTCTCCACATTCCCATCACCCACCTAGCCGCTCTGCGCTGCACCCCTTCCAGCTCCTTCACCTCAGTCACCAGGTAGGGGTCCCAGACCGCCGCCGCATACTCCAACATTGGCCTGACCAATGTGGAGTATGCCTTCTCCTTTGTCCTCCTCCCAGCTCCCTGCAGGGTCCTACCAAGCAACCCCAGCGCCTGCCTTCCCCTCCTGACCACCCCCTCTATGTGCTCCGCCCATCCTAGGTCATTTTTCAGTGTCACCCCCAGGTACTTATATCCTGCTGCCTCTCTTATCTCCTGCCCCTTCCAGTAATATACATTTCGTGTGACTTTCCTCCTCTTTGTAAATCTGACAACTTTTGTCTTACCAACATTCAAGGACATTCCATTTTTCTCCGTCCATTGCTCCAACCTTATCAAGTCCTCTGCTAAACATTCCCCTTCCCCCACAACCTCATACACTACACAGTCATCTGCAAATAGCCTCCATCTGGCTTTCATGCCCTCCCCCAGATCGTTTATCATAATTGTGAACAACAGAGGCCCCAGCACACTCCCCTGTGGCACCCCCGACGTCACTTCCCCCTCCTCGGAGCTTTCCTCACCCACTCTCACTCTTTGTCTTCTATTCCTCAGGAAATCACCCACCCAGTTTACCACCCTTCCATCCCTCACCAGCAACTCAACCTTTTCCATTAACCTCCTATGGGGGACCTTATCAAACGCCTTTTCAAAATCTATAAAGATTGCATCTATCTGCTTCCCCCCGTCCACCGCTTCCACCAGGTCTTCCAACAGCCCAGCCATCTGGGTCTCGCATGAGAACCCCATCCTGAATCCATGCTGCCTGTTATCCACCCACCCCAGATCTTCCATTTCCCCCTTTACGTACCTTCCTACCAACCTCTCCATCACTTTTCCTACACAGGACGTCAAACTGACCGGCCTGTAACTTCCTGGCTCCGCCTTATCATTTCCCCCCTTGTAGATGGGAACTACCACTGCCTCCTTCCATTCCATTGGTAGTTTCCCCTCCTCCAGAGACTGCTTGAAAACCTCCAACAGGTACTTCCCAATCTCCCTATCACCCAACTTCAAATGACTATTCCCTATACCATCTGGCCCAGCTGCCTTTCTCCCTTTCAACCTCCTGATCACCTTAATTACATCTGTCAGTCGCAGCTCAAAGGCCTTCCTGCCCATTAAACTGTCGTCCTCTTTACCCTCCCATGCCTCCCCCTTTGTAAATACTGCCAGATATTGCTCCTGCAGTAAGTCTGCCTTTTCCCTGTCCTCTGTATATTCCTGCCCCCCTCCTCCTCGGAGAACCCCTATTCCCTCCTCACCCTTCACTCTTCTTATGTATCTGTAGAGCTCCGTCCCATTTACCGTCCCCCCTTCCCCCATCAGCTGTTCCATGTAAGCATCCCTTGCTTCCCGCGATTTCCTCCCTAGTTCCTTCCCAAGCGCCTTCATTTCCGCCTCTATCTCCTCTCCCCCAAGCTTCCTTGCCCTCGCATGCAGCCTCCTACATTTCCTTTTCAACACTTTCAACTCCCTTCCATAGTAGGGAGGGTCACCTCCTTGGCCTACCCTCCTCTGAGGTACAAAACGTGTAGCCATCTGCAGCAGAATATTTCTTAAGGCAGCCCATCTACCTTCGAGGTCCTCTATATCTACCCATCTACTGTATTCCCCCTTCAGGAATGCCTCTGCCCCCACTCTATCAGCCTTACCCCAACAGTTTACCACGTTTCCCCTCCTTACCCTTTTCTCCCTCCAGCCCACGTCTAACTCCACTACTGGGATCCTGTGATCACTGATGCCCTCCATTACCACACTTCCCCTGACCGCCTCCATTGGTCTCACAAGTACCACATCCAACAGGTTCCCGTCATCCTGCTCTCCTCTCCTGGCACCTTTTCTGGTGCTTTCAGTCACCACCTGCTCCAGTCCTCTGTTTGCCAGTTGAGATGCCCATCTCTGTTCCCTTGACCCCATCCCCTCCGGCCCCTTTTCCCATGCCACCCCTGGCATGTTCAGATCCCCCGCCACTATCACCCACTTGCCTTCCCCTAGCATGTCCAACCTGTCCTGCACCTCCCGTATGGCTTCATCCCCTTGCCCTGGTGGCCGGTACACCGCAATCAGCCGTACATTTTTCTCTCCTACCTGGAACTGCATCTCCAATAACTCCGCTCTCCCCCCAACCCATACAACCCTACCACAGAGTCCCTCTCGCATGCACACCATTACCCCTCCTCCATTCCTGTTCCTGTCCCTTCTAAATATTTCAAAGTGTGCTCTCTTCAGTTCCCCATCTCTAATTTCCTCGTCCAACCATGTCTCCACCGCTACAATGATATCCGCCCCATAGGCTTCCACCCTGCCCCAGAACTCCTCCACCTTCTTATATATACTTCTACAGTTTATAACTGCGACTTTTACATATTGGCATTTTCCCCCTTGCGCCTCTGTCCCTTCCGCCCTGATACGAGTGCCCCTTCCCCTTAGAACCCCGATTTCCAGCACTCTTGCAGCCCTATCCAACTCCACCCCCCTCTTTCCTCCTTCCTCGCTCCCCGTCCAACCAATCTGAGTTTTGTTGACTTTAGCTGTCACCTCCTCCCTAGCATTGCTATCGGCACTATATTCACAATCACCCCCCTTCTCTCCACCTTCCTCACTATCTAGTTGCTATCTTCTTCCCTGCTGCTCAAACCTTGCCCTTTCCAAATGGCCAGAAGTCTCCCTTCCTAGCAGGTCTCCTAGCATCCATTTTCCCCTCTCTGTTAGGTTAATACGAAATTCTCATTATGTATAGCGAACAATAACAATTCCCTTCCGTATAAACAAACAGTCATGTTTACCGTTTAATATGAACCAAAGATTACCACAAAGATACGGCCCGCCTGAGTGTCCGAAGTGTGTTTTTAACTCTTATGTTTTCAAAATCACTCGTTCGTGTGTTCGATATGTTCAGAAATCACTCGCGTTTGTACTATATTCGATATATCGAACTTCACGTGGGATTGTATTTACGTTCGATTTTGTACTTCCTTTGTATACATGAATCTGTGCCGGACCAATAAAATCAAAATATATATTACGCCTAACCCGTTTAATATTTGTGTACGTTGTAATGAAATTTTAAGTGAATTATCTCGTGAGAATTTTATTAAACTTTAGAATTTGTACATACACACATAAAAATGGAGGCAAAACGTAAACGCAAGGAAATTGCATTGAAGACGAAAATTAAGATAGTAAATAAATTCAGTTCGTCAGGGTGAAAAAACGAAAACAGAACTTTCTGAAGAGTTTGGTATATCAAAATCAACCTTAAGTACAATTCTAAAGCAAGCAGATAAAATAGAAGAAGCGGTCAGGAAAGGTAGTAATCAAACTAAGAAAAGGATGCGCGTCGGTAAACATTCCGAATTAGAGGCCAAACTGCTGGAGTGGTTTCATCAGATGCGCGCCGCCAGAGTTCCAATTTCCGGGCCTATTATCCAAGAAAAGGCTGATCAGCTGGCACTGCGACTCAGAATTGATGATTTCCATTGCAGCAACGGATGGCTTCAACGCTTCAAAGATAGGCATAATTTGGCCACAAAAACCATTTGTGGCGAATCTGCAGCTGTCGACCAAACAGCAACGAGTGACTGGCTTCAGTCAGTACAGACCATCGTAAGTAAATTTGCACCACATGATGTGTTTAATATGGATAAAACAGGGCTTTTTTACAATCTGTTGCCCAATAAAACTAACCATAAAAGGCGAAAACTGCCATGGCGGTAAACACAGTAAAGTTCGTCTTACAGTTTTACTATGTTGTAATCAAGATGGCAGTACTAAACTTCGACCCTTGGTTATTGGCAAGTCTGCCAAGCCAAGTTTCAAAGATGTTGCAGCAAAAAACCTGCCAGTAGATTACGAGGCAAACAGTAAGGCTTGGGTCACCACAAAAAGTTTCCAGTTGTGGTTGTTAAAATTGGACAGGAAAATGGCGACTCTAAATCGCAAAATTTTGTTATTGTTGGACAACTGTGCTGCACATACTGCTCATGGTATGAAGTTGGAAAACATTACCCTACTCTTCTTGCTACCAAATACAACAAGTGTGACACAACCACTCAACCAAGGTATAATACAGTGCTTCAAAAGAAACTACAGACAGCGCTTGGTGAAATACCTTATCAGGCAGTGTGAAAAAGGAAAGACTGAGCTTCCTAGATGGTCAGTTTTGGATGCTGTCCGCAGTATAGCCATGTCGTGGGACAGCATCAGCCAAAAGACAATTGTGCATTGCTTTGCAAAAAGTGGTTTTGGCCAGAAAACTGTTGAAGAACCTGACTGTGATCAACCTTTAGAGGATTGGCAAGAGTTAAAAGAACATGTGCAAGTTGATAATGACTTCAATGAGTTTGTTCATATTGATGACAGTGTGTACACCAGTGCAAAGATTAACTGCAGAAGATCTTGTTGGTTCACGAGGATTACAGTAAACACCAAGGGCTGACGCTGTACAGTCACTTTGTGAGGGTGGTACAAGTCAGGATAATGATGGTGATGACGACAATGGTGAGGTAGTGCATAAACTTCCAAGCAAAAGTGACACAATCAGTGCTTTGCGTACACTGGAAAATGTACTTGCTGCAAGTGATGTGCCAATTGACTTGATTGCAGGATTTGAGAAGATATGTTCTGCTGTAAATGATATTTACAGAGATAAGTGTGTCCAGAAAAAAATTAATAATTTTTTTAAACCTATGTAAATATTTCTTGCATACTTTGCATAAGAATTGCTATACACTCAACAGCAATTAACTGTACGGTAAATGTTAATCATTTTTGTCAAAACTTTGGAAACATTAAATAAGAATACATACATATGTATATGTATACTAATTATCAGTCTGTTATAGTGTATTTTATTATACTATTAAAATTGCTTCTAAGTGTATTTTGTTAGTGTGCATGTCAATATCTGGCTTCTATTACAATAATAATATTCCACATTTTTAGTGCTCTGACATGTAGGAATTCAATATTTCTTATTGAGTTCTTATTCTACCTATTGGTTCAAGAACCTCATTAATATGAACCTCGTTATTACAAACTGAAATATTTTACTCCCCTTCAGGTTTGTATTAATGAGGTTTCACTGTATTTATTTTTCATCATTACTTTGTTAAGAGCTATTCCAAAAATTTTGACTTTATACCTCTCTTGCATTTGTTTTTCAGCCACATATATTTACTCAGTGTAAAGTCATGGGCGTAAAAAGTTGCTTTAAGCCCTTATCACACAATGACCGTTTCCTTGGAAGATCTTCCATGACAGCAGGTATGGATGGTTCTGTGGAAGAATTAGCAAAGCGCTGGCAGTTTTCATGGAAGTTTCTGTAATTGGTCGTGTTCAAATTTCTGCGGAAGGATTCGTAGAAGGTGAAATTTTATCCAATCAGAATGAAGTGGCAGTGAGCCTTTAGTATTAAAAACTGTAATATTTTGGAGGGATTGAAGTTATATTGATTATTTATTTGAAACTCGGTGAACATGTGGTCTGTTGAAGTAGTTACAGCATTATGCGACAATTATGAGAAACATCCATGCTCATAAAATACAAAAAGTATTAACTATCCTATTACAATCATTCATACAAGCTAGGACTACATCAGTCACAATTATACATGTGATAGTTTCTTCCATAAAAACAGCCATACCTGCTGACATGGAGACTTGGCTAACAGTTTTCCTGGAAGCTTCTAGCGGAACCTGTATGAAGCCTTCCATCGTGTGATATAAACTAAAGTTATGATAATTACAAAGACTTGTGTGCTTCTCTACACCCATATTCAATTAAGTAAATATTTATAAACAAATTTTGAGGCTGAATGTCAAATGCAAGGGAGGTATAGAGTTAAAATTTTAGAAATAGCCCTTAAATAAAAGCAATGATGGAAAAAAATCAACATGGTATGTGAGACTATGCCATAAACCTTAACACAAGTCACCGATGAATCCAGGGAGAGGAAGTAGGGCAACTGAGCGACTAACAAACCCCTCTTCCAATTGCCACTCAATGTTCACACAAGTTAAAATGGGGTATCCAGGGGAAATTAGGGGGAAAATAAATTTATTTCTGAACCCAACCACTATGTATGCTCACCTCCTGCAGTTGAGTGCTTTTGCGTACTTGATCGCCATATGTAAGCTATCTTTAAATTTCTCCTCTTGGCCCGGAATCGCAGCGAAACCCAGCTCTTTCTTCCGAACATCGCCTGAAAAAAAATTCAGAGATCAAAATTAAATATGGTGTCACACAGTCACCAAAAAATGCTTCTCACATCCTTAAAATTTCTGTAGCAACAAAATAACAATAAATTTTTTATGTACTTCTACTCCACAGATGACGTTAATGCAGACACACAGAAAAGTAATTTTATAGTGATACATATACACGATAGGTCTGTACAAATACTGGTTTTTGATGTGAAGCAAATATCAAATTGAATGTTTAAAATATTCATGAAGTCGAAACTAATTGCGACTATTGTTCTCAGCAAGACTGTACTACACTTATTTTATAAAACACTGGACTGAAAAAAAAAAATAGTATTTTAACACATTTGTAATGTTTAAACTAATTAAGTGATCAACCAATGAGCCTTCCTGTATATAAAAACCATTCAAAAAATAATAAAATAACCATGCTTATTATTAATAGTGAGCGTTTATAAAAGCAAACCTAAGTACCACATTTGATTTTTTTAAGTAGCCAACTTTATTCATACAAAACATATACAACACAAAAAAAAGCTAAATATTTTCACGAGCAATTCTTAGTCTCCATGTTTAAAAGCTTTGCAACAAACGCCAAGCTTCACATCAGACATGAAGCTTTGCTTCACAACCAAAGCTTCATATAAAACAAACAGCAAATTTCTTGGCAATGTCAAATCAAATATTAAAACGAGCTTCAATTGATTCGCGTAGTCAAAGTTTCGCACAGGCCTAGTAAAAGAGTTCTAAAACTATAAAATATACAATTCTTTGAAATTAGGGAGAATCCATATCCATGAGAGTCCATACACCAGCTCAATAACAAACTGAGATTCCAGAACAAAAATACAGGGTGTCTACCAGATCTAGTAAATGAAATTCCCTGATTTTTCCAGGTTTTCCAGGTCTAAAACAGAATATTTCCAGGTTTTCTTTAACACAATTACAACATTCCATGAAACTGAAAAAACTGCATAACAATACATTGATGGTTTTCAAAGTATTTGAACTTACTTAAATTAGTAAAAATATTACCTTCTTCTAGACGTGGCCAAAGTGACTCAATTGATGGCAAATAAAACATGCTGCTACAAATATTTCACACACTTACTTTTGCAAAAAACATTAGTAAAAGGAAGCTCCCATAAATTTCGCAGTGACTCAACTTTTGCGTCTATAGCACTTGCTTCAGAACAAGCCCAATCCAACACTCGAGCCTTCTTAAACTGCAATGCCTTGATCTCCCCTTCAACTCTTCTTTTTTCTGCCTTATTCTTGTCTGTAGCTTCCTTTTCTTTTTGTTTTGTTTGCAGGGTTTCTTTACGCCTACAACTAGCATTTCTTACATACTGTAACATGGACTTGATGATATCAACATGCTCTACACCTCCAGAACGTTGAACAAAGTCATACACTTGTCTTTGTGCAATCAGTGTTTCTTCCTGCAAGTTTTTAGTCAGCAGATTAGAATTCACTGAAAATCCTCTTTCCAATGATGCATTTCCATCATCATCCTCACAAACTTTAGAAGGCCTGTTTTGGCAACTACTGTATGTGCCTTAAGAATGATCAAGGCGCCCATCTTCTCGAGAAAAAGACGAGAACAGTGCTTCAGAATCATGCGAGGAACATACCAACTGATATGATCACTCAATGTTATCAGCTTCTTGTCCTGATAGCCACCTGTTTCGAAGACAAAATTCTAAACTGTACTTCACACGCTGTTTCCTCACACCCGAATTTAAAGCCATAGACGGACATAAGCAGGAAATTCCTTTGGTAAGTTTGTACTTTAGGGGACTTTTGCCTTGAAGTTTTATTACCATAACCTTCGGACAAGTCCTAACATCAATTTTCAGTAACAGGACAGACTTTTCTGGTACTTTCTCTTTCTTGATGGCATGGCGTACTGCATAACCCAACTTAATATTGTTAGCAGGCAATAGATTTTCCTGGTTATCTACATCCAATCGAGATACATTGCGTTTTTCCCTAAAGCTTTTCAGTAAACTTTCCTGCCAAAGCTAATAAAATGTCTACCAGTATATCATACAGAAAAGGTGCCATGGGTGCTTCACTTTGGAACATTGTAAGAAACAATTCCCGCTCTGATGCCAAAGAGTGGAAGAATGTAAATTTTACTTCTAGAAGATTATCTTCAAGAGCACTACATTGAGACAGATGAAATAGAAACTTCACTAACAAATTTCTTTGGAACATTGTAAGAAACAATTCTAGCTCTGATGCCAAAGAGTGGAAAAATGTAAATTTTACTTCTAGAAGATTATCTTCAAGAGCACTTTCCACTACCTACATTGAAAGACAGATGAAATAGAAACTTCAATAACAAATTTCTTTAGGTGGGGTAACGTTTTCATGGCACGCTCAGCAACTGCAGTATTTTCTAACCATCTGATTGCACAAAATTTCTTGGGAAAAAGCTCTGATCTAGTTATTCTAATGTAATCTGCCCTCCTTGCAGGTACATGCTTAAACAAAAAGTAACTGTGCCTCAAAAAACTAACAACGTCCCATTGTGTAGCAGAAATTCCAGTTTTGAAAGCACCATGGACTTTATGAAGCCCACAGCTACCAATTTCTAGCAACGATGGCGAATCTTCACCAAAAGTGTCTGTGATATGTATTTTCAAAGCTAACAAAAATGCCCAGTTTACGTTGGGGGCATCCATAATTACTTAAAATTAAATGCATCTGTCGGTATAATCCGAGCGCGGGAAGAACATGCCGCAGCACATACGTCAGCAGGATTACAGACCAGCTTGAACCAGTTTGTATCACGTGATTAAATGCAACTTCCGAATCCGATGGTAAATAAAAGAAAATGGACGTGGGAACTGTTCATTATTTGCCATTCAAAAATAAAAATGGGAGGGGATACACTTGATGCTACGTCAATGCAAGCTGATCAATAAACAAAAAAGTATTGCCAACTATAACCTACCAAACAAAAATTCCCTGATTTTTGAAAAAATTCCCTGATTTTTCCCTGATTATTCCCTGATTACAATATTCCCTGATTTTTCCAGGTTTTCCAGGTTTTCCAGGGTCAGTAGACACCCTGAAAATAGTTTCACCCCGTATGCAACCAATAAATAATAGAAAAAATGGTAGGTGATCTAACAACATGGAAGAATGAACTCTTCGTTAATTTTATTTTAGGTAACATAGGTAGTGCCAAAAGCTTGATGCCAATTAATGGCCAAAACTTTGCAAGTCAAACATCAAGGAAAAAACTGGAATAGCCAAGAAATTTTCAGAATTTCTGAAAAATCCGGGAATGGTTCAGAAAATTTGAATAAAAACAATTAAAGAAAGGCTTGTCACCCAAGGTAAATACATTAACAATATCATGAATACTGCAGTAGTAATCAGTCCTTGACTGTGTCCTAATTCATTGTGATGAGCATTACTAACTTCACTTGATCCCTCCATGACCAATAACATATGTGCCCTTTGTTTTCAAAATAAGCTTTTCTTGATTCAGACACCCTCAAACGTTCGATTTTTTGTGTTTCAATTAGTAAATTTATGATGTCATAAGTATATTTAGTGCAAAGAAACCCATGCAATTTTCCTCACTTAAAATAGTACCATCTAACGATCCCAAAATACACTATTAAATAACTAATTGTATTGGTTTGATTACTGCAAGAAAATAATCAATTTTTTTACATTTATTTTTTACATGTTTTGCAGCCATTCCATTGTTACAGACGAGACATTTTTTGTTTCTTTTTTTTTTCTATTTATAAACTCAGTTAATTAACCATTAATTAATCAAATATGTTTTATTGTAGATACATTTACTCAAGACTTGGTGAATCATTTGCTTTGAAAACTATGATTGTTTGTTTATTTTTTTAATATGTTATCAAGCACTAGTTAATACTTTGTTACCAACAGGATACAATTGAGAACTAGTAAAAGTAACCCACAGTTTAAAGGAAAAATTCTGTGATTAATTATAGAATTAATGGATGATTGAGTGGTAACTTTTTCCATGGATAAAATTATTATATTTCAGAATTTTTCACAAAAACTCACAGTGATATTAACTATTTAATTGATAGATGGAGAAAAAGTGGTATGATACGAATGGTACATTATGGACAGGAATGTTAAATTAAAGAATAATACTCTCAAGGAATTTCATTTTTTTTATTATAAGGAACTTGATAACCTAATGCAAAGCTGAAATAAAGGAATTATAATATTATTTTTATACTTATTACGTAAATCTCACATTGGAAAATACAGTCTGAAATAATATTAGATAGAAAACATTACGTACGTGAACTCATTTATTATTGAATAACAAATGCACTTTATTTTAAAACTGATAGAAAATTCTATTCCCATTTCTTTTAATTCTGGATTTGGGAGCACTACTGCTAGTATTTCAGTGATATTCACCACAAATATGGTTGAATTGTCTACTTTAAAAAGTTGTTCTTTGGTAGACACAACTTTCTTCATATAAATCACTTCCACGTTGTCATTTTGTACACAACCTTGGGTAAAGAAAAAATATCTATGCTTCTTCAAATTGCCTTCACCTGTGTGCTCAATTAAAACGTATTCCTCTTCTTCTACATCATTCTTGTTTACGCCTTTTAGGATAATTTTTTCATCCAAATCAGAATAAACATCCTCATAATGTAATCTTCTTCTGCAATCGGACTTCTCACGTTCAGGTTCATGAAATGAAACTTGTGAATCAGTATCACTTTCACAATCTAGCCAGATTTCAAGTGCATTAAATTCAGATCTACCAGTTCTTCCAGTGACAATAAAATGCTGGTTTACTGCTCGGAAATAGTGCTTTGATTGTATTACATTTTTCCATCTCTTGGCCAGGAAGTCTCAGTGTTGGATAACTGATGTAGAATCCAGAAACATTATCTTAATTCCTTTTGGTTTTACAGAGATTAATGCAGATGTTATGAAATTCTTCAGCTGTTGAATCAACCAACTGCCTAGATTTTACTCTGTCCCATACCATCCTCTTCACTGTTGCACCTACTCCATCAATGGCTCCTTTTCCGTGGGATGTTGCAAAGAAACACCACTCACCTGTTATGCAGCGGCGTAGCAAGCGGGTGGCAGGGATGGCCCCCGCCAGGGGCGCTGGAGCAGGGGGGGGGGGGGGGGGAGCTGCAGCAACGGTTTCGTGTTATTGAACCCCCCCCCCCCCCCCCCCTCTTTTAATCCAAGAGGGGGCGCCATTTTCAAATTCGGCCAGGGGCGCCAGTCACCTTAGCTACACCACTGCTGTTATGCCAAAATCTTGTTCAATATGGCAGCATAAGTTTGACATGGTAAATTTATTTTTGAATTGGCCAACAAAGCCATCAGAAAAAATTGAAACTTCTTTAATGCCATATTGTTCTTTTAAATAGTGTATGATTTCTTTTAGAAAAGCCATACACAGCTTTTATCATATGATATAAAATCAATTATTACTGCAAAACATTGTGTACCATACAAAAGTAAATAACGTCACTTGCTTGTTGCTCCAATGTGCACTTTGGATCTCATCTTGTGCAACTAGTGAATAATTTTCTGCAAAGTTTATTTGTAGAATTTCTTGATCAACTGTAACATTTAATATTATTTTTGCTCAAAGTGTTGTTCTTGAATTGACTTTACAAAACAATGGACTTTAAATGATGATAATTTTCCTTCAAGGTTTCCAATTGCTTCTTCAATTGTGCCACAAATATGCAGCAAGTTTAGGGTGACCATCAAAGTCAATCCATTGCTTACATGTATTTGATGTCTCAACTGATTGGCAAGAGGGTTGAAATGTTTCTGATACACTCATTGCAGATGTCAATCACAACAGGGTTTTTTCAGGAGCTAGGTCAACTGATAATAATCAGTGTTTTATTTAAGTTACAGCACTCTCAACTTGCACTTCAGAAAACTACTTCTGATCAATTACCTGATGCAAACTTCAAAATCATAAAAAATTGAAAATATGTCAATTTACTTTTAAATAATTTCAGATCTCACTTGTTTGTACTTTTATCTACTAGAACAATTATTTAAATAACATTTATTAGATTATTGAAGTTATACTTCTTTAGGCGCGTTATGAAAAAATGATGAGAGTGAAATTTTAAGATGTGCTGTAACACAAAATTAACAGGTTGAAGCTGCGCGCGCACCATGTGACGTCATTTTCACAGGAAGATGGCGGACTCACGTGTATGAACATATACCCACAATAGGGGACATAGCAAACGTATTGGTGTGCCAAATGAAACTTTATGATAGTGAAATTACCATGGAATTTATTTTGGTAAACTAAAATAGTCATAGTGAAGAGGAAATTCCAAGATTTAAAAAAAACCACATTATTATGATATTACATAAATATAATACACATTTCCTCCTAACCTTCTGTCAGAGCAGTGGTTATGCTGTGCGGTCAATATGCTGAAGGGCCGTGGTTCAAAACTCGGCATAGGTATTTTTTTTTTACTTTTTTGAAGTTGTACTTCTTCTAGGCGCGTTATGAAAAAATGATGAGAGTGAAATTTTAAGATGCACGCTGTAACACAAAATTAACAGGTTGAAGCTGCCTGCTAAACCGCTCATTAAGTCTCAAAAAAAGCTACCAACAAAATATAAATAGAACCTCTATTAGTCGCGCATGTTGGCACGCTCATCACCTCTGATCACTGTTTTCATATTTATAATATTTATCCACAAGTTTCTAGTTTCTACATTCACAACACATATTTTAGTTTCATAAGTACAAGTGTGAATTATATATGTGCTAATAAATTATATTCAGTGGTGATTTAAATTTAATATTTTGATTAATATTACTTACTATTCGTAAATAATATTTTAAAAAATAGTGCCTTTATACTTGTTCAAGTGCTCCAATATAATTGGGGTTATCGAACCATATATATTATTTATTGATATAAATTAAAATATTATTATTTAATATAATTAATACTAAATATTATTAAATTATTAATGTTAAATATTTATAATTGGTTATTTAATATTTACAAAATAAATAAATAAATTTAATAAAACAGTTAACAAAAAAATTTGTGATAAAAATTATAAATCGAACATCAAATTAAAATATTAATTTTTAATATTTATTATTAAATTTAATAAATAATATATATTTTTAAAAATAAATGAACAAATTTAATGAAAACTTTTTGATAAAAATGAAAAGTGATTATTAATTTAAGAAAATAATAAATATTTTAAAAATGAATAAACTTAAATTAAATTTTTGAATTTATTATTAAATTTATTTATTTTCTTTTAAAATATTAGATAATCAATAATAAATATTTAAAATTAAGAATCCTATAATACTTAGTACAAATTATGTCATATATATTTATTATTCTATAAATTTTATTTATTAAATTTTTCAAATTTAAACTGAACTTTATTGACTTTGTTGATTATCTTTTTCCATCCCTTTTATTATTTTATTGTAATTAATTATTTGCATGCAATTAAAAACTATTCTTTAATGATGCCAAAGAAGTATAACTTCTCACATGCGTACATAAGTACACGCACCCATTTTTTTTTAAAATGGTTATATGGTTGACTTCAACATGGAATGGCTGGTCAGTTTTATGAAGAAACCTGAAAATTTACACTCTATGAATTGATAAAAAACATTATATACCCTTTTTTATCAATATATTAGCGAAGCTGTTTTTTTGTATGTGCTTAACTTTTATCCATTTTGAAAGTTTCACAAATTATAATAGTTTCAATTTACAAAAAAAAATAATCATTAAAATATAAACTTTTTACAAAGATCCAGAGATCAGGAAAAGGATTGGCAAGTCCCTTGGTGGAACAAGACATTCCAGAGTGGATTTGTCCCTTCGAGAGAATTCGGAACAAAGACATTAAGAAGTAATGTTTGACATGCTCTTTTCATGGAAATATAGCTAGCTAAGTGCCCTTAGAAGATAAAATTGGACACTGCCCTCATTAAATTGCAATTGTAGAACCCTGAAAAGTGTTTTCTGGAAAAATAAGTTTAACTTATCAAATTGATTTAAATTTTTACTAATATTATTTGAGTGTCCTGCAAAAGCACATAAATAAATTAAATTACTTTTTTTTTGTTACAAATCTATGTCATGTAACTTTTAAATATTTAGTTGTGTTACTTATTTTTTTAGTTAATTATTTAAAGTAAGGGATAAAATACTGCAGGTAGGTGGGTGTGCCCTCAGAACTCACTCCACTCACACTCTGGGAAGCAGACAGATACTTATTTGCAAATATTATTAAAAAGTGGGGAGAGATATTTCAAATCTTTGATAATCCAGCGCAGGATAGCTAGCAAAATAACCTAAAGTCCCTACCCTCCACATACACCAAAGCCTTTGACAAAACAATAATTAGGTATGGCCATAAGTTTTACACACTTAAAATAATTACGTAGCATACTGACATAATAAACCTTATCTTCAGAAACTAAGGCTTTATTAAGCACAAAACATGACTTAGATTGTTACATGAATTAATACATAGATTTGAATAAGAGGTAATATTGAAGGTTAAACAATGTTCATGCAAAGAGGTTGCTAAGAGGTTGCTAAGAGGTTAAAACCAATATCACCACATTCGCCCCCTCTTCATTTAAGGACATAGTCCTTGAGATATTCAGAAGGTCTAGTGGTGCGGGAAGATCTCCGGAGTGGAGGTTGAGGTCTGGGAGGAGATCTGGGTGGAGTCCGAATTGGGTTCACTTGAGGTAGGTCTTGATCATTCATGTTCTTCGCAGGTGAATCTTCTGGAGTGAGGTTCAGCTGGGTGTCTTCAGATGCTTCAGTGTGTTGATTAGGATCATCAGCGAGGTTTGGAAAATTCACGTCTTCTAAGTTAGATTCATTGTTGACAATATCCCCTGCAGGAGCGAGATGCCTGAGGTTGACTGTTGTCTCCTTACCATCTGGAAGTTGAACCAGAGCATAGTCAGGGTTCGCCTCAAGCAGAGTTACTTCTTGCACCAGGGGGTCATATTTACTCTGACGGACGTGATTCTTCATTAGAATTTTCCCTGGTGTAGTAAGCCACGAAGGAAGAGTAACTCCAGAACTGACCCTTCTCTTATGGTAGAACATACGTTCGTGGGGTGTAGCGTTAGTAGCAGTACAGAGCAGTGTGCGGATGGAGTGCAACGCTTCAGGTAACACCTTCTCCCACTGCGTTATCACGAGTCCCTTCGTTTTCAGCGCCAGCGATACAGTTCTCAATATTATCCCATTGTAACGTTCTACTTGGCCATTTCCACACGGATTGTATGGTGTAGTACGACTAGTAGCAACTCCATTGGAATGTAGGAATGATTGAAGTTCTCTGGATATAAAGGATGTGCCTCTGTCTGTGTGAATGTATGAAGGATATCCGAAGAGTGTAAAGATCTGATTTAGTGCTTGAATGACGGTTGTGGAGGATAGGTCGTTGCAAGGGATGGCAAAAGGGAACCTGGAGTACTCGTCGACTACCGTTAACAGATATTTCCGAGGAGTGTTGGATGGTAATGGTCCCTTAAAATCAACGCTGAGCCGTTCGAAGGGTGCGGTGGCCTTGATGAGGGTGCTCCGCTTGTTGTGAAAGCGAGGTTTGATTTCGGAGCATGTTCTGCAGGAAGACGTGACTCGGCGTATCTCGTCGATGGAGTAGGGAAGGTTCTGATTCTTCACCCAGTGAGCCATCCGGGTGATCCCTGGGTGACACAAAGCCTTGTGGTAGTGGACAAGTCTGTCGAAGGTATGGAGCGAGCCGCAAGTCCTAGAGAGAGCGCCAGCCGCCACGTTCTCCTTCCCCGGTCTGTAGATGATGTCATAGTTGTAAGGAGCAAGTTCTAACCGCCATCTTGTAAATTTTTCGTTCTTGATTTTACCAGGATGCCGAATGTTAAACATGTAAGAAATAGACTTCTGGTCGGTTATAAGTTGAAACTTTCTTCCTATCAAGTAATGCCTCCACTTCCGAAGGGCTTCAATGATCGCATAAGCTTCCTTCTCGACAGCTGAATGGTGTTGTTCGCTCTTAGTGAGGGTTCTCGAGAAGAAGGCTACTGGTCTCTTGTTTTGAGTCAGAGTGGCGGCGATGGCGACGTCAGAGGCATCTGTTTCGACGCAGAATGGGATGTCTTCCTCTACGTTAACGACGAAGGATTTAACTATGCAGTTCTGTAAATTGTTGAAGTCTTGGATTAGTTCAGGGGCCATAGGAAATACTTTACAGTTCACTAATCTACGTATTTTATCTGAAAATTTTGGAATCCATTTAGAATAATAAGCGAACATCCCTAGTGCTCGTTGCAAGGATGCTTTGTTTCTAGGGATAGGGAAATCAATCAGTGGCTTAAGTCTGTCGGGATCTGGTTTGAGTATATTGTTTTCGATGAGATAACCGAGGAGCTTAAGAGACTTCAAATTGAAATGGGATTTTTCTTGATTAATGGTTAAATTATATTTCTTGCAGACGTCTAAAAATTTTCGTAGATTGGAGTCGTGTTCAGATTGGTCTTTTCCGCTCACCGTCACATCGTCCAAGTAGATGTCAACTCCTTGTAGTCTTTCTTTGGTCTTGATCTCGTCCATCTTCCTCTGGAACGCAGACACTCCATTGGTGACGCCCATTGGTATACGTTTGAATTGCCAGAGTTTTCCTGCTGCCTCGAAGGCGGTGTACGGCCTGTCTTCAACCCTTATTGGTATTTGATAATATGCGCTCTTGAGATCTATTGTGCTTAATAAATTGACATAATAAACCTTATCTTCAGAAACTAAGGCTTTATTAAGCACAAAACATGACTTAGATTGTTACATGAATTAATACATAGATTTGAATAAGAGGTAATATTGAAGGTTAAACAATGTTCATGCAAAGAGGTTGCTAAAAGGTTGCTAAGAGGTTAAAACCAATATCACCACACATACCAAACTAAAACTTTGACCTTATACGTTTTCCGTTTCCAACTGTTGTTTTAGTTTTTTGTATTCAAAGATTATAAACAATGTTTTAAAATGTTCATGTGGGTATGAGTTAAGCTAAGGTTCTCATCTTTGCAAACTTTGTTTACAAAAGAATGCATGTGTTGATGAAAAAAAGAGCAAGTGTACGAAAAAGCTTAATGGAGTATGAAATGGCTTGCTCACAAAGAAATACCTAACATACACTCTCAAGAGACAGAACAGTTAATGAATTGGCTCTGAAATTATGATCTACCCATGAAGGTTAGGTTAAAATTGATTTTGTTAGGTTAGCAGACCTATACTACATACATCCTTAATTAAATTTATTAGCAAGTGTTAACTACTTCACAAATCCTTGGGGTTTATTAGGCTCATCCTCTTGTAATGTACTGATCAGTATGCAATAAGATAGTTATACCTATGTCTAATATTGAGAACAAGGAATTTTAAATTGTGAATTTTAGATGTAATTGTTCCGTATCACAAATCCAAGTTTATCATTTGATCCTGATGGCATGATCCTGAATGATTAATCCTGTGGTACATGATACTGTTTTAATTTAGTACGTTGAAAGATCCTGGACAAAACAAAAATATTATAGGTAGGTAGGTAATACAAACAATGTTAGGAATAAAAAATATTCATTTCAGATTTTTATTTGATCTGATAATACAATCATAATTCATTGTTATATCACAATTATGTTGTATCCAGGATCTATTATACTAAATTAAAACAGCAACCATCATGTACCACAGGATGAACGTATTATTAATGCCATTAGGATTAAGGGATAGACTTGGATACTCGATACAAAACTTTTGCTGATGTATGTTTTGTTTGGGGTATGACATCACGCTGTTAGGCACCAAGGTGGTGGAAGATATTCTTCAATTATACTGAACCACTTGGGTGCTGGCTCAGTCATAAATCTGCATCAAGTTCAAGCCTGAGTGGTGGGATTGAACCGACGACCTTCAGCCATAAATACGACATTCTGGCCACGGATGACCATTTCCATTATAATGACTATAACAGTAGTACTCAAATGAGACTCGGACTTTTATCAAAAACAAAAGTAAACATTTTCGGAATTTCTTTATCGAACATACTATTTTAAATCGTCACTCAACATTTCCAAGCATAAAAAATTATTTGATTCTATTTAGAAAGTATAGTTTAACAAACTTCCATTACGACAAAAAATTGCCAGGGACTCCGTAGAAAGTATCCATTTAATTATTAACAAAATATCACTTGCCTACGAACACATTGATCAAAATCTGTTCAACACCAGCAGTTTCCTTTGCAGTTTTAACAGCGTCTGCAGAGAAATCGTACGGAAAAGCACATTCAACGGCTTTGAAACCTACTTCCTTCGCTACCATATACCTTTCCAATAGTGTATTCGTTTCTTGAAACATGAACGACAAATTAGCACAAAACTTTAATTTTAGTGACATTTTCAAGTTGCTCACTTTCTTAATTAGTTTAAACGGTTCCCTTGATCTTATCTACAGAGTAAGATACTCGAGTCCAAAGGCCTTTGAGTAGACGTTATTCAACAACAAAAATTTTATTTGCATTTGACATACATGGCACGTGACAATTGCGTGGTTTTTGTTTACAAAATTAAAAAAAAATAATAATAGGACGCTTTCTATTTACTATTGCCAGCACTGAGTTTACTGGCCAATAGCAGACCAAAGGAAATATCAAATCTCAGCAACACTGCTCGAGAGCTAGATAAACATTTCTTTATTTTTCTGTCCAACTGAGTAGTGATGGGTCGTTCGTTAACGATTCGTTCAAAAAGAACGAATCTTTGAGAGAACGAAATCTTGCGATTCGTTCGCGATGTAAAGAACCGGCGGTACCTTGAAAGATTCGGTAGAACGAAAATGCGGAGAGAACGAGAGAACCAACCGGCTCTTTGAGAGCCGGTACCTTGAAAGATTCGGAAGAACGAAAACGCGGAGAGAACGAGAGAACGAGATGAGAGAACCGGCCACGCGCCCGGTCTGATTCGTTCGTGAAATGATTCATGACGTCAGGAGTCTGAAGAATTAGTAATCACAGCGTGAGCATGTTCATAAGAGCAAACGATAACTGATCAAATAAAATAGGGTAACATGAAAAGTATCTATACCTGAAAATGTCAACTGTTAAGTAGTGGTTTAAAATTGCGTTTTCACATTCACATACACAAATTTGGGGGGAAAAAAAAACATGAATTAAAAATAACAGGGAAAGTAACTACAAATGTTCACACTTACCATTTAGGTGTTAATTAATGTACCTACTTCATTTTTCTCTCTTCATACTGAATCGCAGTAGTAGTATTCAATTTTTGTCTTTTTTTCTCTAAATGTGTTGGTCTACATGTAAACACTTTACTCTCTCTAGAGTGTAAATAGCCTGTATATTAATATTTGTAACTTAAAAAGTAATACAATATAAATAATCTTGTTTCATATACGCAACTGTGATTCACTGGCTACGAAAAGCAATGTTCAAGTACCTACTAGCTATAATAGTGCGATTACAAATTAAAGTTAAGAAAGATCACTTTCGTACCTAACATTCTTAGATTTAATGCTCCCGTATTATATAGAATCACTGCATGAAGCATTTGCAGCGATCAACAGTCAATAATTTTATAACAGTCAGTATACAACTAGACGTTTGAAATTTCATTTACCCATGCAGAGTAGATAAAGATAACCACCCACGCGATCCAGCCCCCTCTCGTTATCGGGTCACGCGATAACGAGGGGAGGCTGGAAGCAAACACGTAGCCAATACTCTAAAGGATGAACGAGTTACGACACCTGATAAAAGAGCCAGATCCTATTCACAGAAAAGAACGAAATGACCGAGATGAACGAATCGTTCTGAACGAATCTTTCACGGAACTGATCCGAAAGTACCGGTTCGGTCAAAAGAACCGTTCTGCCCATCACTACAACTGAGTTTAACATGTAATCATGCAGATGTTGCCAAGCCTTGGATCATATGAGGTGATAATAGTGCGAGAAAATAATTTTAACTGTGATTGATGAACTAACCAAAACATCGTTAATAAAAGTATAGCACAACACTTTGTCAGCTAAAATAACATCAGTGTATTGATAAACAGAATGTGTGTTTTGATAATATGTAAACAATCTGTTCCTCTTCTTCTCCGAAACTGGAGAGTGGGTAAAGCTTTAAGAATCAATGTTAAACACAAGTAGATAATTTTTATTTCGTATTTATGCTGGTAACCAATGTATTGAAATTATTCGAAGAAAATATAACTATCAGTATTTTTGTTTATAAGATAGTTACAAAAAAATTTCAATACTAAGGTGAGCTATGCGGAAATGTAATGGATGTCTTTAGGTGGAAGTAGATGTTATGGTTTCACTCTGCCCAGTGGAGAGTCTCATGCGTTGAGGCAGTTACGTGGACCATTCGGGTCATGTAGCCCACTGGAAATGCGTCCATGGGTACGGCTAGTATTCATAGTCGTGTCTTTAGCATTATCTTGAGACTATCATGGCTAAGACCATCTTGTTTCTCAAGGCGGCCATTTTAATATCCATGTTTCATATTCCGTGAACGAGATGAACTTTATGAAGACAGCATGCTCAAGCAAGATCTTGTTTGCCGTACTTACAGCTCTAAAGGTGGTATTCACAGTTATTCTTGAACAATTCCTTCATCAAGAAATTCTTATATGCATTTTTATTTGGGTGCAATAGACATTGCTTGAGATTGTCTCAAGAGACCGCAAACAAGACAGTCTTGTTGAAGACCATCTTAAATTAGTACCCTATTTCTTATTTCTGAGAGGGCATTCTCTTGTATCATAGTCTTTGCTTGAGATCACCATCGCATAAGCATGTTTCATAGACGTTGAGACGTTACTTAAGAACACGAATAAGACTGTCATTGCCAAGACCACTGCAGATATGTCTCAAGCAATTGCTTGTTCAGATCGCAGTGTATAAAATGGCTGATTATCGTTGACTACGTATTTTTAAACTTATATAAATCCAATATGAAGTGCTAAAGCAATAGGATATGTGTTTTTAATGAGTTTAGTGTTTGTTTGTGACCGGTGGTTACATTTTCAGGTACTAAACACACCCATTTATTTACATATCGATTACAAAACGAGTAGGTACAATGGATTTGGAAGAAAATGAGTTTAAGGGTAAATAAAGTACATATCACCATCAGAAAAATTAAATTTACTTCGGGACACCCAGAATCCATTAAAAATAATTAAAATAACTGTGGCATTCACAGTTATAATACATAATTTCCCTCTTAAATTCCTTAGAGCTTCGGTAGTGTAATGGTTAGAGTGTTCGATTTCGGAAACAGAGACCAACGTGAAATTATATTATCTGTGGTTCAAATATTATCATTTATCACACTAGTTTTTTTTAACTTACAGTTTATTGAATACAAATTTAACTTTAAGAAAAATTGTATTATTAATATTTTTGTTTATATAATTGTTATAATATATTTTGCCGTCACCCGACCTCTGTGAAAGGTCCGGGGGGTACCTGACGAGTGCTACAGACGTCGCGATGCTGTGGTTGTCCGGAGGGGAGCCAGGCTAGCGGACTACTAGGCCATTGTTGTTGGGTCGTGGGTACTCGGCCCCCACGTGCCCCGCCAGGTACACGGCTTGAAACTAACCTGAATGGTTCTCCCTTGATTGTGAAGGCCGCTCGGCCGTGTGGAGGACGAGAGACTACGGAAAATTATTGTACACGAGTTGGTGAGAATTACCTTTAATTTAGTCCCGCTACAAAAACTCTCACAAACACTTGGCGACGTCTAGCGGTTACACAATTAACACAAAAAAACACAACACTACGCGACACTAATGGTTACCGCGGCAGTCTCGCGGGACGTGGGTCGATGCTCACTGGAGACGGCCAGCGCCGAAAGTTAACGGGTGCAGGGGGGGCTCTATGAGCGGGCTCCCAAGTTCGGAGAAACACTTACGTGAGTGCAGCCGGCAGGCATATGCACGGCGTCCGTAATTAAAAATACTTTCGCTGGAGTCGGCCAGTACCATAAGTTCTGTGATACGATACGTAGTGCGGTATCACACTGGAGACGGTCGGGATAGGCCCGGTTCCGTGCCGAGTCGACGTGGGCAGCGGTGAATTAATAAAAGGTTTTAAATTTGAAGATGTAGTACAGAATAAAAATAATCAATGAAACAAACTTGAATGCTGCCCACGGACACACGTCTGTTCCCGGCGCGGAGTGGTTGGAGACTGCCGAACATGGCCGCCCCGCAAGAAAGAGAAACTTTCTCTTCTTTGTGAGTCGGCACCAAAAACTTATAATAATTTAACTGGTTATATGATGAGTAAAAAACATACTCCAGGTGCTTGATTAGAACTTTGCACCTGGTAAATATTTGCCTAAGGCTTAACAATTGTTTTACTTGAATAATTAATTTAAAAAGCGGCACCAAGTTGGCGACTGTAATTTTAACTACAAATTTGTCTCAATGTGCACTGTTTGGGTTTGAATTCCCTAAGTTTGGCTAGACCACTATCATAGGCCAATTAATCAAGGCCCGTAGCCGCTCTGGCTAGTAACGAGGGTTGTTTTTTGTTCCGTGCGAGCCGCGCACGCACGGAGTCTCTACGACGCACTTGCTCACTGCATGTGATTACTTAATTTAGTCCTAATGCCTCGTTTGGGCATTGTTTTCCGTAGTCGAGCCCCCGGGGTTTCGTGTCCTGTTGTTTTAATTCAGTTAATTGAGGTCACGCCCGGGGCGCTCGCTTGACTCAATCCGGCTGGGCGAGTGTCACGCTCCGAAAACGGGATACGGTACTGGCGGTGCGGAGCGCGGGCTTAACGACCATGGTCGGTACGACGTCAATTTGAATATATAGCAAAGTTCATTGGTTTGGTTATTTCATACTCGGTAGGCTTTGTTACATTATGTTTTACTTCTAATAAGATTCAATCACAGGATCACAAGAAACTTGTAAAAGAAAAATTAACCTAATATATTAGGAAATGAATGTCTAATTTTATTGATGAATAAACTAACACTTTATAGGAACTTAACTACATGCCCATTATCCTTACATTAAAGCAAAACCTAATTCACTCGTATCCTTTTAATGTTATGTAACTGGAGTTTCAAATTCAATCTCGTTAAGCCTAAATCTACAATTTTTTTAATACTAAGACAACTTAGTTATTTGTTTGCAAGTGATGCGCAGAAAGTAAATTATCAAAAATTTATTTTAGGTTACATTTTATGATTGTGCTTTCAAATGTGCTTCCTTTTCGATGATTTTGCCTCCAAATGTGCTTACTTTCGTTGATTGTGCTTCCAAATGTGCTTCCTTTTCTATGATTCTGCTTCTAAATGTGCTTCCTTTTCAAGATTGTGCTTCCAAATATGCTTCCTTTTCGATGATTGTGCTTCCAAATGTGCTTCCTTTTTGAGATTATGCTTACACATGTGCTTCCTTTTCGATGATTGAGCTTCCGACTGTGCTTACTTTTCGATGATTGTGCTTCCCAATGTGCTTCCTTTCCTATATAAAAAATTTTTTTTAATAAAGTCAATACTTTGACCCACGTAGTATACCAGTTGGCCACGCGTATAAACGTCAGGTTCAGACAACAGGACACTCAGTCCACCTCTGGCTGTGGTGCAGTACAGATAATCTTTCTTCAGGAAGTTTCGTGCAATTAATAATTATTCCAATGTCGACTTTGATGAACGATCTATCATCAACATCACAGACCCTGATGTCACCGACGATGACAACAGCGACTACAGTGACAGGGGACAGCTCAATGGCTGTTGTGTCAACAGCTGCGGAGATCCTGGCATCATCGGTACCACCAACAGCAGACATTTCGGTGCAATATGTGATACCGGTACCGACTTGTGCTGTTCCATCGATTGAAGTTTCCACATCAGCATTGCAGACTTTAATGAATGACGAGCGTTCATCGCGTCAGTGCAAATACTGTGGTCCATCATTCACTACCACATCAAGTGCGCCCAGATATGCAAGAAGCAAATTGTTCAAGTAATTCTCAAAAAAGTTCTATTTCAGTGCACCAAGTGCAATAAACAAATTTCACATCTCGATAGCTTACATCGCCATTCTAAAAAATGCTCCGAGAAAGATAAGTGCAAACATATTGAGCATTGTTGTTGTTTTTACACATGTATTGAAGCAGCCAATGAGAATATATAAGTGAGGTTCAGACGACTGGACCCTCAGTTTACCTCTGGCCGCGGTGCCGTGCAGATTGGATAGTTAGACTTGCATAACATTGACATTGTCCGGCCGAAGGCCACGCCAAAGCCCGACCTGCAACCGCCAGTATTCGACCCCGCTAACGGAATGCCCCCCTAGCCATTGCCCACTCTAGTCAGGCGAGCCTTCGATGCCAAGGTAGAATCAAGGGCCGTGTCTAATTAGTTAAACACTGTTCACGAATAATCAGACATGATTTAATAATAACCACAATAATAATTAAAACCCCCGCCTAAGAAAAGTGCGACACAGGAGTGCCCGAGTCACTCACGTTTGAACTTACTTTAACAAGTATGTGAGTGCCCCCTTTGCGGCCTTCAGCCTTAATTAATTATAGTGTTGTGTTAACATAAATATTACCTCCCAGTTTTTTGTGTGTAACTAGCCACTGGAGCAGTCAACAGGTGACGTACAGTCTCTGGTGTGACTCTTATTATTTAAATTTAATATACATAAATTTGTTAACCATTATTCATAAAGAGTATCCACCATTTAGATTATTCATTATATATTAATGCAGTAATTTAGAGTCACTCTCTGTTTCTTGTTATTAAAATAGTTTCCAAATAACAGAACTTTAGAAACTTTGGCGCGAGAGAACGCTGAGACATTCCCTCGCGCCAAGGCCAGACGCCAGTACCGAGCGACTCGCGGACCAGGGCGGACGTGCGTTCCACGGGGAGTCATCACCCTTTGTCTCCACTGAACATTATTGCTGGTAACTATAGTCATTTAAACCAAATTTTTTATCGTTGCGTAAACACCACCTGCTTCCCTGGTCTTTTTACGGTTTAGGTCCTAACCTTTATGATAAACTCCCCCCACTAGACATTACGCGGGGCAGTTCACCATATGGCATGGGCCGAATCCTGCTACAAGAGAATTTTTGTTAAACATCGAGTGCACAGGCACCAACGACAGCTACGCATAGGACTTGCATCTAATTTAACTGCGGACCGCGGTCAACACAGGTGGACCCGGGTGCTTGAACACTAGCAATTTTCGGGATTGGCTGTCTCCAATCAACCTCCCCCTTAACCTCGACTGGCGTAAGAGATTAGTGACAGTGCGTCAGAGCACTCAGTGTTAATTCAATGTAATTTCGTAGGGTAATTCAATGTATGTTGTGTAAGTGTAAACTGTAATTGTAACTGTTGAACCGATTAAACGTCCACTACGCACAATCTGTGCGCGATGTGTCACCGACAGTATAAAGTTCAAATCCGTGTATGGTATTGTGTTGAGTCTCCCTACCCCAGCTAGTGTGTTATGCTGCACAGGGCCTGTGACATGTTAACAGCCAGGGATCCCTCCAAATGCACACATCGCTGATGGTCCTAGCAGGCCACGCAGGGGCAACGCACCCACAGAACCCAAATGTGGTTAGACGCAGAGCTAGCCTGGCACCCTCCCGGAACACATTTCACTAAGAGCCAGATTCATGCTAGGATACACGCTCGGTCTCGAAAACGAGAACCCGGCGATGACAACATAATAGACCAGTATCTAGCTATTGTGCCGGAAATTAGTTATTTCGGCAAGTTTTTTTTTTAAATTTATCATAATTTTAAAATAATTTTTGGAAATAATTTTATTTTCCATATAAATTGGTTACATAATGGTGTAGTTTTTTTAAGTCGACTGTACCCCGACTCGCCCCTGGTTGACCTTAGTGCATGCATACTCCGATAGAGGGAAGTCTTTTACGAAAGTTCACTTCGGGCCGGACGACGAGAGTTGCCGAAGGTTTCCGATGCCCCTCCACCCTCTAGGGCGAGGTCCTTGTTTGAATTAGCGACGCGGTGCCGATTTGAGCGGACTCTGACTCTGCACTCTGGAACGACCGCGTCGGTAGTCCGCTGATCGCGTTTCGGGCTCCGTTCAGTTAAATAAAAGGTGACGCCGAGCAGCAGTACTAAGATTTAGTCTGATCAGGAAAGGGATGTTTCCCTGTTTACCTTTTGGTTTTTTATTTTAGTCATCTCACATATCCTCTACGTAGTAATCCTAGTTTCTCCACGAACCAAATTTATTGTCTGGTGCCGCATCCTTTTTTTTCTATTACCGCGACGTCGGCCGCGCATCGCCCTCCATCTTCCTACCAGGCAACATGGCTGTGCCTAACAACTACTACCTTGTTTTAGTAAGTTCTGTCTTCGGTCCTTTGAACTTTGTCTCTCTGGCATTCGTTTTCTGACCCGACCTTGTTGTCTGTGGTGCAGATCTGTTTTTTTTTTTGGTTTGGTCTGTCCACAGACAGGGTCCTAGTACCCCCCTCCCAAAGAGAAAGAAACCATCATGGGGAACTAAGGAAGCCCGGCGACCTCCAATTTTGAATTGGTGGTTTCGCCAGTGGAAACCCTCACTCCTGGCCTTTTCGCCATCAGCTACGAACCGCCAGAAAATCTTCAGTTCGTGAGAGCGAGTGCCAGTGAAAGTTTTTTTTTGTTAATTTCCAAATGTAATTTCATATATCAAATTCGAACCAGTTTAACAGTTTTGGTCTCTTCAGCCATCTCGAAATTGTATATGTGAAATGGTTATAATTAACCAATGATAAGCTAATAACGTGATCACAGATTATTGTAAAATGTTAAAACTTTACGGTTTATTTAAGAATGATGTGTTGGAAAAATAATTTTCTATTGGCGGCCCGGGTCGGCAAATGAGTAGGTAAACTGAGCTCTCTTTAATAATGGTTAAATGATAGAAGTATTTTCTCTTTATAACTTGTAATAGAAAATTTTGAAAACAAACTTTGATCTTAAATAAAAGGTTGCCTAAAAACGTAACTGTTTGTTTTTATTACTTAAGGCAATAACGATCCACACCATGCTCCCAGGTCTTGATAGGGAGTTTACAAATTTTCGTTGGACCCACCCCGTGTCCGCCTCTGATGTTTAAAATTTTGTTCTTAATTATTTATTTTCTGCCCGCCACTTCCAAGGTCTGTTTTGTCGACATCTTGTCAATAGTAATAACAAGGACACGAGGGGCGTTACAATTGGTAGCAGAGCGTGGTTTCGTCTATAGGAATACCTGAATAGGCATACGTAAAAAAAAATTTTTTTTCAAAACGTTTAAATTTATTTTTGGTACTTAGACCTGTTTTTTATGATATATTGTAAGCTGGAGCTGGCATTAAACAACTTTCTTGTCCTTCTTTAAATGTTTTAAATTAATTTTTCTCTCGTAGTTTTTCACGTGCGGTGAACTTCGTAACTTCCAACGCCCACGCAAGCTCGCGCGAAGTCCTGCGCGAAGCTGGACGAGCAAGCGCCTGCCTTATCGCTTGTAACTCTACCGGCCATCGACGCCTGTCTCCCCCGTGCCCCAGGGGCCCTGCTGACGCCCAGGGCCGCGTTAGCTTATTTGTACCCTCTTCAGGGGTACCCAAAGTCCCTATACCCGGGACCCTTTCGTCTCTTTAGCGCAAGGCTATCGCCCGCGATATGATTTTAAAATTTATGCACTGTATATCCTGGAGAGTAAAGTTTCATGTGAGCCTCTGTTTAGTTTACGTTTTTTCTGATAGCCAGGTGGTTGCTGCCATGTTGTTACATCCCCTCTCCGTTCCACGCCATGCGGATTGTGTCGCCCGCCAGCGTCTATTCTTCTAGGGCTGACGAAAGCTGATGTCTCTGTTGTGACGCCGGGTTTTGTTTATCTCCGCCTGCCGTAGTTTCTTTAAGACGGAGAATTATTTAAATTATCGTTTGCTACTGTCGTCCAGCAGAAGTTAGCTAAAAGTATTTAAATTTAAGGATTAAGTTTAGTGGTAAACAAAGAACTATACGTTATGAGTATCTTTTTTTATCTGGTACCAATGTTTTTACTAGTTAACACGCAAGTAATAGTTAAACATAGATTTTTAATATACCAATGTTTCAAGGGCTTCCCTCCCCCATCATAATAATTATTTTAACCTATACTTAAAGACATTTGCTTTATAAAAATTTCACTTCTTACATTGTTAAAGTAGTAATACTTGAAAACATAATATAGTCATAAAATAATAATATAATCAAGCGTATTCAAAAAAAGTATTTCACAAAAATTAAGCACCTACGGGTTGACTAGCCTCATTTTATATTTATACTAATCACCGAGAGTGGTGAAATCCTTTTCAACCTCAAATGAGAGGTCCACTAAATTAAATTGTGTACATTTAAGCATCCCGTTTATAGGCTAGCACACTCTAGGTAATTTAAGATACTTTAATTGATAATTTTTACATACGTAAGTTCAGTCTTTAGCAAACTGACTAACGTAAATAGTTTTAATTTTTTTAATTTTTTTTAATCTGTAATACTTCTCTGATGCCTTTTGAATTTTCACGAATTTAGTCCGGCGATTTTTTTATCTAGTGAATTTTTGATTACATTCAATTTTTTTTAATAAATAATAATCTGTAAAGTAGGCAAGAATTTTTTTGTAGTAATTTTTTTTAATTGACTTTTGATTTAACAAAGTTTATATTTTTTATTTTCCTTGTACGTAAATGTGATGCACAGCGACGTATATAGAGTCTGAGCACAGAAGCTGTCACATCTAGCCATTTTTTATTTTATCTTTTGCATTCTACCCCCAAAGTCGTATTTGTTCTATACTGTTAATGATCACATTGTTTATTTAAGTAAGAGCTACGTGACTTCCAGACTGCAAACTGATTTCTTTTATATGTGTTTTCAAAAGTAGGACTTAGGTCAAGCTGGCCACAGTGCAGCACAAAAATCAGTCCTCTTAGCCAACGAGCCAAGACTGGGTCCTCTGGGTGAAATATCCCATGACCACTGGAGTGAACCCTGGGTCAAATCCCCAGCACTCTACTTTGGACGACCTGTCCAACCCTCCCTTACTGGCAGTGTGAAATCTATCAGCAGTCATGGAAGGTCGAACCGCTCAATTGTAATTCACCCCTTTTTAGACTTTGTTTAATATATTTTTATTGCGATTTATATTCAGGGTGTATCAAAATTCATGTTACAACGCTTGAGGGTAGAAAGCTATTATTATTTGCAACCATTTTGCCAATAAACATGTTGCCGGAAACGCGTAGTTAAGCCCCCTAGCCCCAGAAAGAGTCAGCGTAGGCAACCCGTTGGGCATTGTGCGAGACAGACGATGCTGTGGTGAATTACGTGTTTACGACGCCGGGCAGCGCTCGAGAGGACTGTACGATGTCGAATGCTGACCCCCGCCCCGTTTTACTTCTGTTGGTGGAGCCCTCACCTCTTTTCTTCCGTTTGTGCCATGCCATAGCACTGCGTAGTGTGACATCGCAGTGTCGCAGTGTGTTTTGATATCACTGGTGGTCTGTCGTTGACTGTTCTGTCGTACAAGCAAACTCGAGGTGTCATTTCTTTCGCTGTGGTTCTGAAAAGGGCGACGTTTTAGTGGAGTTCAATGGAGTACATGTTTAGTGAGTACACGGACATGCTGCTTGTTTACGGGGAAGCTAGACAAAATGGACGAGCCGCCCGTCGTCTGTACGAAGAACGATATCCGGGTCGTAGGATTCCAGCTCACACCATGTTTGCAAGACTTACTCAGCGAATGCGTGATACTGGTACATGTGCCGTCACAAGACCAAATGCTGGTGCTCCACGCAGGGTTCGTACTCCAAGTTTTGAAGAAGATGTACTTCAGAGATTTGAGGAGAGTCCGGATACAAGCACAAGGGCAGAAGGTTCCGATATGGACGCTGACAAAATGGCTGTTTGTCGAGTTCTTCATGAGCAACTCTTGAACCCGTACCACCTTCAAAAAGTGCAACACATGGGTCCGGCATATTATCCTCTTCGCATGACCTTTTCTCGTTGGTACATTCGAAGAGTATTGAGGAACCCCGATTTAGCGGTTTTATTCAGCGATGAAGCCAAGTTCACTCAAGACGCTATTCTCAATTCGCACAACAGTCATGTTTGGAATGATGTCAATCCGCATGCAACATGTGTTACAGCTCGCCAGGAACGTTTTTTAGTTAATGTGTGGGCCGGTATTGTTGACGGCGTACTCATCGGGCCTTTTTTTTCTTCCGCCACAACTTACCGGCGGCGGATACCTCCACTTCCTTCAGAACGAACTACCAGGTCTTCTTGAAGAGGTTCCATTGCATGTCCGACGTGTGATGTGGTACCAACATGACGGGGCACCACCTCATTTTACCCTGCAAGTGCGAGAGTATTTAATCCAAACATTTCCAAACCGATGGATTGGACGAGCGGGCCCTGTCGCATGGCCGCCAAGGTCACCGGACCTAACCCCGTTAGATTTCTTTCTGTGGGGTTACGTAAAAGGGCTTATCTACGCTACGCCAGTAGAAACGGTAGAAGAGCTTACACAGCGAATCATTGAAGCATTTGAAATCATAAGGTCGACTCCACACATGCTCTAGCGTATCCATGAAAACATGATTCGCCATTGCCACCTCTTTGTTGCTCAAGGTGGGCGTGTTTTTGAGCCGTTGCTTTAGACTGTCACGTTGTTAAAACGTATGCAACAATTTCAATGTTGTGAAACAAAGCCGAAGCTGTGATTGATTTCAGAGTGAAATTAAAATCTGTGCCACGATTAAAAACGTTATTTCTCTACTCGAACGCCCGCACATCCACAACATAACACTCTACGACGGGTTGCCTATGCTGACTCTTTCTGGGGCTACAGGGGCTTAACTACGTGTTTCCGACAACATGTTTATTGGCAAAAATGGTTGCAAATAATAACAGCTTTCTACCCTCAAGCGTTGTAACATGAATTTTGATTCATCTTGTGTATATATATATATATATATATATATATATATATATATATATATATATATTTAAATAATTTAAATTCGAGTGCGAAGAGTAGTTAATTTTTTTTGCAGAAAACTTTTAAAAAATAGATATTCAATTAATTATATTAAAAACATCAGAGTTGTTGAGGCTGAAATCCCTAAAAGCAAAATATACAAGGCAGTCATCACTCTATAAGATTAAATATTTAAAACGTACATTATATTTCTGACTCATTACATTAACTTTAATTAGAGGTATAATCAAAGCTATTATTAATAATATTTCTAAATTCATTCAAAGTATTTTTACCCTTTTCAAATTTATTAATGTGGTTGATCGTTTTGGGTCTCAAACCCAGTCTAGCTTGGGGAAAAAAAAACCTCATAGGTCTCTCTGCTCCGGCCTGTTGGTCTGATCAACCATCAGTGCACGGACATACGGAGCCTACGTTAGCTAAGATCTGTAGATTCCGGGACCGAGGTGTTGCTTCGCTTTTAGCAAGCATCAAATATAGCCTGATTGAGCAGGGCTAAGTCCCAATGCCTTCGGTTTCTTGTGGAAAGATGTTTTGTACAGGGGTTTTAATTCCCATTCTAGTTTTAAGTTACAAGGAGTGTATAGTCTCCATTTTATACTGAGTGCATGGACACGGGTAACTTTTTCGCCTCAGTGACCTTATGGCCTCCCTCACAGTGTCCAACAGATGGAATCTACAGCTTGTCCAATCATCGAGAACAACCAGGTCTAAATTTCACGTCATTAATTTAGTACCTACTAAAGTTTATAATATTAACAGTATTTCAAGTTCACAGAGCCATGTTTTAAATCATGATACCCTACGAGGTACAAATACCTCGGAAGCCTGACTTTGAGAAGTAACAGCGCTGCGCGCGCACGATAAAATTTAGTAGTAGGATACAGGCGAACCTGGTTACTCGCCTAACTTAAAGTTTTTTTTCCTCTATGCTCCGCATTCAAGCGGGGGAGTATGTGCCGGAAATTAAGTATTTCGGCACATTTTTTTAATTTTGTCATAATTTTAAAATAATTTTTGGAAATAATTTTATTTTCCATATAAATTGGTTACACAAAGATGTAGTTTTTTTTAAGTCGACTGTACCGCAACTCGCCCCTGGGCAACTTTAGTGCGTGCATACTCCAACAGAGGGAAGTCTTTTACGATATTTCACTTCGGGCCGAACCACGAGAGTTGCCGAAGGTTTCCGACGCCCCTCCACCCTCTAGGGCGAGGTCCTTGTTTGAATTAGTGACGCGGCGCCGATTTGAGCGGACTCTGACTCTGCACTCAGGAACGACCGCGTCGGTAGTCCGCTGATCGCGTTTCGGGCTCCGTTCAGTTAAATAAAAGGCGACGCCGAGCAGCAGTACTAAGATGTAGTCTGATCAGGAAAGGGATGTTTCCCTGTTTACCTTTTGGTTTTTTATTTTAGTCATCTCAACATAGCCTCTACGTAGTAATCCTAGTTTCTCCGCGAACCAAATTTATTGTCTGGTGCCGCATCCTTTTTTTTCTTTTAACTGCGACGTCGGCCGCGCATCGTCCTCCATCTTCCTACCAGGCAAAATGGCTGTTCCTAACAACTACTACCTTGTTTTGGTAAGTTCTGTCTTCGGTCCTTTGAACTTTGTCTCTCTTGCGGTCGTTTTCTGACCCGACCTTGTTCTGTCTGTGGTGCAGATCTGATTTTTTTTTTTTGGTTTGGTCTGTCCACAGACAGGGTCCTAGTCCCCCCCCTCCCAAAGAGAAAGAAACCATCATGGGGAACTAAGGAAGCCCGGCGACCTCCAATTTTGAATTGGTGGTTTCGCCAGTGGAAACCCTCACTCCTGGCCTTTTCGCCATCAGCTACGAACCGCCAGAAAATCTTCAGTTCGTGAGAGCGAGTGCCAGTGAAAGTTTTTTTTTGTTAATTTCCAAATGTAATTTCATATATCAAATTCGAACCAGTTTAACAGTTTTGGTCTCTTCAGCCATCTCGAAATTGTATATGTGAAATGGTTATAATTAACCAATGATAAGCTAATAACGTGATCACAGATTATTGTAAAATGTTAAAACTTTACGGTTTATTTAAGAATGATGTGTTGGAAAAATAATTTTCTATTGGCGGCCCGGGTCGGCAAATGAGTAGGTAAACTGAGCTCTCTTTAATAATGGTTAAATGATAGAAGTATTTTCTCTTTATAACTTGTAATAGAAAATCTTGAAAACAAACTTTGATCTTAAATAAAAGGATGCCTAAAAACGTAGCTGTTTCTTTTTATTACTTAAGGCAATAACGATCCACACCATGCTCCCAGGTCTTGATAGGGAGTTTACAAATTTTCGTTGGACCCACCCCGTGTCCGCCTCTGATGTTTAAAATTTTGTTCTTAACTATTTATTTTCTGCCCGCCACTTCCAAGGCTTGTTTTGTCGACATCTTGTCAATAGTAATAACAAGGACACGAGGGGCCTTACACTATTGTTGAAAAATCGATGGCATCAATTCCCTTATTAACACCGACCTGGATGGAAGGTCTATCATAAACTTTAGAGAGCCTGATGACAACGTCGTTAACATTTACACCTACTCTCTCAGCACAGCACGAGATTTCGATGCGTGCAACATCTTCTGCAGAGCAGACTTCGAAGGCTTCAGAAGATAACATTTCACTGGTGTTACAATAGTTGTTAACAGTGCCAGTGACATTGATAAAGGAAGCAGCATCTGACGCCGACCGCCAATGCTCCTCTATGTCGCATAGACCGCTATGCCTCATCAACGTCTCATGAAAGCTTGTGCACCTAACGTGCTCGGGCGCTCACCGGAAAGTAGGAAGTGCAACGGGGCGATTGCCACGCAATTAGTGCCATGTCGGCGGAGAAGACTGGCCAGGTGTGGCATATCCCTACGCCGAACTAAAAGAGTGTTTAGGTATTTTTTCCACAGGAACATATTACATATTATTTTCATTGTTTAACACTTTATTTCTTTCAAATTTATGTTTAACCGTGCGCCTTGGCCCGAACCTGGCTGGTTCAGTTTCCCGCGAAAATCACGCATTTTCCGCGGGAGAGCTGTCTGCGAGGGGGGTCGCATGCAGTGAGTGCGGCAGTATCCTTCCGGAGTTCACATAGGCCGGCAGCCTCCGCGCGTCACAGGCCCAGCATTTTCTTTATTTTCACCGACATGTAGTTTACCGTAATTAATCAATTCTTCAAACCTTTTCCTTCAGTCCCGTGGTCGGCCCCGATTTACTGTGTGGTATGTAACTTAATTATTTAGTGCTCCAAGACGAGCGTGCTACATCATATGTAAGTACTGTGTAAGGACTGAAAGATGGTCCGTCATGTTATGTTTAGGGTTCCTATATGTAATCATCATGTCGTGTCAGAACTGAATGACATTACCTGGAAATAAAATCACGAGCCACACTGAGAGAGTGGCCGCGCGTGTGACGATTCGTTTCGGGACAACCGTTACGGCCAGGAGGGGTAGCACCATGTAAAGGGCTGTGCGGGATTAAGTTAATAAATTATAACACAGTGTTTTCTTGGACTTAACAGGCGTCCCGAGTGGCCTAAACAGCTCGGGGGGCCCTGCTGCATCGAACCTCTGCCTCCCGCCACAAGGCCGAACCTACCCCGAGATTCCGGACAGAACATAATACTACTAAATTCACATGGAGGTAGCGAAGTTCGTGTCATATCCAACGGTGTTCCATCATCCAACTGTACGTACTGTGACGAAACTAAAAACTTGAAATTAGGTGATTATGTAATACACAGTTGTATTAATAACTCTGAATGCATTAAATATCAGTGCAACGTGTGTTGTAGCCAGTTTATACACCATGGAAAATTGAAAAAGCACATGTGGTTTTGCAAAGGACAGGATAAACATTCATTAGATTCAAGCTGTATATTTTATGGTAAAATATTAGCAAATATTCCAAGTGCAAAACATCATGAAGTATATCACTGTCCTTTAAATGAAATCGATAATTCTTCCCTGTGTGAAAAATGTGGTGTACCAATGAGTCGGCCTGACAAACTGAAAAGACATTTAAAGCCATGTAACGGACTTACTTTGTACTCTAAGAAGACTGTTTGAATCGAGAAATGCTCAAGACCTTAGTAATTTACCTGTGTGTGTTTTTGTTACTTGTAGTAGTGTAGAATTTATGAAATAAATTTTATGTCTGTAAAAGAACTTGCAGTGTTTTATTTATCAAACCTGACATTTTTCTGGTATTTTTTATTAAATCACTTATTTTTGTTCATTAACCAAGTATCGAGTCAATAAATATGTTAAAGAGTGATTTTTTGATGAAGTTTGGGAGTTTTCCCGAATTTCTAGGTTATTATGACAACTTTTCAAGATGACAGTCATAATGGCTTCTAGGATTGTGCCGGAAATTAGGCATTTGGGCACGTTTTTTATTGTTATTATAATCTTAAATTATTTTTGGAAATTTTTATTTTCTATATGATTTAGTTACAAAAAGGGCGATTAACACTTTGTAAGGCTGGTGTACCTACTCTACATAGTTAAACTTTGCGCCAGTGGACCGACGCACCCTTTTCTCAGGGACCTATCTGATTTTTTGCTAGTCTAATGTAGGCATTAGCAGACCGTATGACATTTGTCCCGCTTACAGGCACGCCCGGGGCCTGTAACATTACTTCTCTGCATGACTAAAATCGCATAGAGCAGCTTCTGGCCTGCAAGCTCTATTTCTCAGAGACCCGCTGAGACTAGCGTGTCTCGGCACGGACAAGGATCCCGTGGACCCCCGTTCCCAGCCTGGTTGCGTTTTCTGTCCCCTCTTACTCCACCCCCACGACAGCTAGTGACAGAAAAAATAATTTCAGCCCGGGTCGCAAGCGAGCAGAGCCCACGCCCGTGACACCTGGTGGCGATTCAGCTCACCTCCTCCGTTAGTTCCCATTTACGCCGCTAGAGAGCAGCTCCACGGCACCATAAGCCCCTATGCTTTCAAGTCACGTCCAGTGAAAGTCGATTCTTTGTAGCTTCCTGTTACCGCCGGGAGAGAGCGCGCATGTTGTGTTGTTGCCACGCCCGCCTCAAACTCCTTCGGAAATTTTCGGCCTAGAACCAAACCTTCCCCCTCCTTTTCCCTAGGGCCTTAGCGCCCATTTTAATTAGGAGTGTTGTCCGCCGTCAAGGGACTTTGACATTGGCTACTAACCGCGCTGCAGGTCGGGCAGAACTTCTCGCCGTCTCTTTTCGCGGCTATGATGGAATCGCCTTCAATTAAAGATGTAGTCAGCTGTGTTAAGGGATGTGATCCCAGCTTCATATTTCAGTAGTAGCCATTCAGTAGTAGTGATTAGAAAAAAAGTCATGCTTTAGTTTAAATTTTATTAATTTTACTAATTTTACTAATTGATGATTTCTGCCACGTCATCCGTGCATTTCTCGGTCCACGACATTCTGATGTCGGCGCGAGACATCTCCTGAGCCCTGGAGCTACACCCTGTTTGGTGAGTAATCCGGTCTTTTTCCTCCCCGAATCCCCGTTTGTTGGCCTTTTCGCGCCGAATGTGTTTGACTGTCTGGAAGCAGGTCTAATTCGTTTGGAATTTGACATGTGTTTCAGACAGGGTCCAAGTGTTGGGGGACGAATTTGCTCCCAGCATGTTATTCGGGACCTCGAGCTCCGAGTCCCCTTAAGAAGATAATTTTTCCCGGCCCAACGGCACACTCTGAAGACCCGGGTGATATTAGAAACATATCTCTCCCTTACAATGAACTAAATTAATTAAATGCAAACCAGCGAACAGTGACTTAATAATATAATCCACGAGAATATGTAAAATAATTAGAAACGATAATCAATTTAATCAGTGAAAGAATCTAATATGGTGGAATATTTCAATTTTTTGTGCTGTGATGATGTGTAATTAGTATAATATAAATTGTTTTAATAATATCGGGCCGGCCCACCGTTAGGAAGCTTGAAATCTTTTCTATATCTTTCTTTGTGAAACTTAATTAATATAAAACTATTGACGAACACATTGAACTTAATTAGGCTGAATAAACCGGGAAACCTATAGACCAACCTACCTATATTGTGATTTGTTTCATATTCACCTATTTCCTATTTAAACTATCCACTAGCTCCCAAGTTGACTGTGTGCAGGGAGTATAAATTTGTCTTGTTCAACACCTTGTGTCCCCTCTGGTAAATAACTTTAATTGTCTTAATATTTTTGAACCCAGCAGTTTCCAAGGTTCATTTTAATCAAGTTAAAATAATCTAATTTGGTGGCACGAGGGGCGTTACAGAATGATGGTTGACTTGGAAACTATGCTTCTTTTAGGACTTTTATTTTGATTTATTGAAATTTATATTTTTTACAAAAATAAAAAATAATTGCATCGTCCAGGGATCTTACCAAGGACATAAACTGAGCGAATCAATCAGTATATTGACTGAAATTTTATTTAATGAATATTGAAATCCGTCCCGATTTTCTAGCTAAATAATTTTACAAGTCCAAGAAGGCACCTAAATATCACAGTAATAATAAATGATTAATGCACTCTAGTGGGCAAAAATTAAACTTAAATAATGGTGGCACACTATAGGAGTCGAAAACAAGATGGTGGTCTCCAAAAGACGAAAACAAGATGGCGGACGTGACATCATACTAGCTGATGATATGTATCTACCTATGGCGGACGTGACATCATACTAGCTGATGATATGTATCTACCTTGGTATACAATGGCGGCCGTAACGAAATGTGTAACGATCTGGAATCCAATATAGTGGGCGTAACGAAAAGTGTAACGATGTCATCATACTCAACCAAGATAATAAGCACAACGAAACATGCAACATTTATAGAAGCCAGGATGGCGACCATAAATATATGTGCAACAGTGGTTTTTAAATAATATTTTATTAAATGTTTATTTTTATAAATTTTAAAATTATTTTCATTAAAATTGGATAATAAATAAAGATTTTCAAGATGGTGGCCGTAAAAGAAATACAATGGTGATGTATAATCCTAGATGACTTCAGAGGCTTATCGGAGGCTGTAGACATGGATGCTTTCTAAGGCAAAAGACTTTTGAGGTTTTTCGAATTCAGAATTTTTTACTTTTTCAGAACAAAAACGGGAATTTTCCCCTCAATACGAGAATTTTTTTTGGAATTTTGAGTTATTTAGAGTCATTTTTGAGGAATTTAGAGGAATTTTTGAGTCCAAAATGGCCACCGTAAAGTCACAATCAATGATGGTTAACCAACTCCCAGCTCCAGCACCTGGCGCCTGTGCCAGGAGCCCCCAAAACATACTACTTTCGTCGTTCTTTTTTTGTCTAGTTATTTTCTTAGAGTAAACGAATAATAAACTCCGCGAAAGGTTATTGGAAAAAGAATAAAAAAATATTTTTTTTTAATTGAATTTTTTACTGGGCTAGGACAGATATCGATTAAATTAATAATTAATTTTATAAGTGTATTTTTGAAGAATTTTGGAATTTTTTCCCAAATTTCTTGGGTAATTAGAACAGAATTTTAATACCGCGGCCATATCGGCTTAAAGGAGGCTGGTATCTGAGGAATATAAGCCTCCTTTAGGACTTCTCACCATATTTTATTAAATAAGAATTTTTTACATAAAATTAAAATATTTGCATCCGTCAACTATCCAACCGAGGATAGGAACTGATCGAATAAATCAGTATCTATATTAATTGCAAATTTATTTAATGAATTTTGGCATTTTTCCCGAATTTCTATCTAAATATTTACGTATGTACAAGATGGCACCCAAATATCAAGAACGTGGATGGCATAGTAATAATAAATTATTACTGCACTCTAGCAGGTAAAAATTAAACTAACATGGTGCAGTGCACTCTAGTGGACGAAAATAAGATGGAGGCCGCCAGCAGACGAAAATAAGCTGGCGGACATGTCGTCATACTAATTGACGAAATGTATTAAATTTACCGATTTTAAATAAGACAGTTGTGGTGTCATAATATAAGATGGCGGAGAGTTTTTAATTAAATTTTTCTTATTTTTTATAAATTTTATATATTTTTTAGTTTTCTAGCATAGAAATTATTTATTTTTAATATGGTGGCCGTAATGAAAATTGCAACGATATAGAATCCAATATGGCGGTCGTAACGAAAGGCGCAACGATGGCGACATACACATTTAAGATGGCGAGCGTAACGAAACATGTAACGTTTCTAGTATCCAGTATGGCGACCGTAATGCAATATGCAATGGTGTTTTAAAAAATTAATTTTTAAAATTTAATTAATTTTTTATAAAAAATAAAGTTTTCACCGATTTTATAGCTTAATAATTACGGATTTTTAAGATGGCAGGCTAACGATAATTATTGCAACCGTTACATCATAATTCAAGGTTCGGGTTAGAGTGGTTTGTCGCTAAAGAATTTAAGCTGTTTTTAGGAATTTTAGAGGCCATTGGCAATTTTGAGGACTAAAACGGGAAATTTTCCCTCAAAACGGGACTGTTTCCCTCGAAGTAGAAAAATATTTTGAGAATTTTTGGTGGAAATTTGATTCCAAAAATCTGGAGCTTTTGGCTGATTTTGGCGAATTTTGGGCAAATTTTGGCTAATTTTTAAGGTCAAGGTCAAGTTTAAAGTTCAATATCAAGGTAATCTAATATGGCCGCCATCATTTCCCAATCCAAGATGGTGGTTGGCTCCATAGTACCACAGTTTGAAGCCTGGGCCGGAGGAACATTTACCTACTACTACTACTTACCGAAATTTTTATATTTTATGAAATTTCAGCCCTTAATAAATGAAAAAAATTAATTATTTTTTATTAATAATCATATCTCCGAATTAAATTATTAAGCATAGGAAAATATTTTGTTTACCGATAATAAACATACGAAAACTTCCAATTACAATTTTACCATTTTGCGAAATTTCAGCCATAAGTTGTGAAAAAGGGGTGAATATGGTTTTAAGATATATGATTTGATTTTCAAATTTATCAAGCACAATAAAAAAAATGGGTACTAATAATACACATATAAGCACTATCGACCACTGTTCTACAATACTGCTTTATTCAAACTCTTAAAGTTGGTAAAAGGTGTAGTTTTTTTTTTATGGAACACATCCAAATCAATTAGGACTATAAGTAAAATACTAAAAATAACACGCATCTAAAATTATATATTGCTTATTTTTTGAATTTAAATAAATAATCTTTTAATGGTGTGATAGTGTTGTAAAGTTTTAATTAAAAAATCGTAAATCTGAAAATAACAAAGTTTTATTTAAATTAAATGGTAAAAGCAATAAACTAAAAATAATTTTGTTATGCCAAATTGCAAGATTCGTCCTCTAAGGTTTGTAAAGGGGTGACGTTAGGAGTAAACGAAATAAGGCATATTTACTATTTTACTAGTTCCAAGGGTTAGAAATTAAGAATGAACAAGCACATATAATTACAAATTGCATTTTTTCAGTTTACGTGGATTTCGTCTTTTAAGAGTGGTAAAAGGGAGTAATGTATGTTTTACCATAAAAATGTCATACCTCCATAACAAATAAATCTGGATGTAAGAAACTTGCCGTAAATAACCTAATAATTACTTATGTAAAGTTCTTTACTTTTTTTTCTCTTCAATATTTGACCTAAAGACAATGAAACTGGGCAGGTTAGTTTTTATAATAATGTTACGATTTACCGGGTTCGTAAGGATAGCCCAATTAAAGATTTTACTACCACACAGTTTTATTGATGGCCACTACTTGAGCCAACAGACCGACGTAATGGCGGATATTTTGAAGTGCCCGCCGCGGGATGAGAGATTGATTTCCCCTCCTATAGGTCTCCCTTACCCCTCCTGAATTGGATCCGTCCACTCCGCGCATGCGCCGGCGTCACATCAAGTTTATATAAGCTCGTAAATTTGGTTGGCTCTTTCTTCTCCGGCGTAACTTTGTAACTGACATGACATAGTCTGGTTAGGTCGTGATGGCAGTTGGGTGTCTGGGCAGCACTTAGCGTGAGTACGGATCGTAGGAACGTTTATCTAGTCAATTCGTTTCGGCACGCCCTTAGAAATTGATTTGAATGTAACTTTTATTTTTTATGTACCATTTAATGTACATGTTGCCCGAGCGACATTTCGATCAGGCTTTTTATGATTCATTGTTTTAGTCTGCTATGTCATTTTAGACTAATATACATAGAGTCTTTTCTATCGTAAGTTAAATGGAGCTTACTTGCAATCAATTTGGTCGCATAATAAGTTAGCACTCTAGGGTACTATTTAGATTCGGCAAACTGCTGATGCTTGTTTAATGTTGAGTTACATTCTGGTTACCTTTTTAATGAAAGCTATTAAGTATACAAGAAGCTCGAGCACGTTACGTGAATGACTTATATGTGAAAGCTATTGTAATGTTGATTAAGTTTGTAACTAATTATGTGTAGTATACGTGTCGGGCTACGACACGCTCCATAACCGTAATCTTGAATTTGTAAAGGCGGCTAGTATATACAGCTGTATACGAGATGTGATTTTACTCTTGGTAATAATATGTAACTTTCTTAATTTCCTTTGTATGAGATCAACACATAGTCAACTTCCTACAATTGTACTGTATTTGCGGCTACATGAGGGTCGTAACAAATATGATTTAGCTAATTTTATATGCTTTGTGTGTTTCTGCAATTTTATTATAAGGGTTTTGTACTCACTCCAAAGAAAATAGAATATTAAAATTATAATATATAAGCATGTTTTGTTTGTTGAATGATGTGATTGTGTTTACGTCACGTACCAAACTAGCATATTGAGGGAATAGGGTTTGTGGCTGAGATCGCTGGTTTCAATCTGCGCCACTCTGCTATTAATTGTTATTAATCATGTGTATGTTCTTTGTTGCATGCGAGTCAGCGAGTACGAGTTATCAGCAGTCATGTCTGTCTCCTGGGTGTACGCTATGAGCAAGGCTGAGCTTATGGAGTTTCTGGTGGACGCTGGTTTATCAGCTGAGGAAGGCGAGACTGTCCAGGTTCTGTGGCGACGAGCGGTGCAGTTTCTACGCACAGAGCTGGCCTCGGTTACTCACTCGGAAGCATCATCCGTGAGTCACGCCGTCCAACCTTCCTTAAGTATGAAGCTTTTTATGAAGTCTTTGCAACCTCTTCCCACACTGGAATCGGTAGACCCTCGGGTGGTGTTAGATTTTTTTATAGCTGCCGGTAAATTGCATGAATTGCAGCTGGTGAGCGAAACAGATTTTGTTCACTCATTACTGACAAAATGTACGGATCAGCTCCTACATCTCTTATGTGAAGTAATCAAACAGCGGGGAAAATTTGAGGATTTCATGAACGCTGTGATAGATTATGCGTGTCCGCCACGTATTAGAGAGAAATGTATGAATGATTTGGTTTTACGTTTTCAGAGGCCGGACGAACCCATGATTACTTTTGTCAACTCTGTTATTGATTATTCTGCAGTTTTAGCCACCGGCTTTTCAGAGAAAACTTTTGTGGACATCATTGTGGGGAACTTGTCGCCTTTAACATTGCAACACTGCAGTTTTGTCAAAGCCCCTTCTTCATATATGCAGTTGCGGGCCTTAGCGAGTGAAATAGAAAACTGACTGATAGCCACGAAAGAGTACCAGTCGAAATTTGCTCCCTGTAGCTACTCTCGGGCAATGGGTGGTCCAACTACGCGCTTGTCAAATAGGTTGCGCACGTTCTCTGGGTTCGCGGGGCCGAAGCTACACGGTGCGGGTCTGGAAACCTCAAAGTCCCGTATACCTGCTGCGGCAGTAGCAAGTGCTTCTAGTATGCGATGCGCTAATTGTTGTAATTATGGTCATAGTACTATAGATTGTACGTTTCCGGTTCTGACGTCAGAGAATAGGTTGTGTTTCCGGTGTAGTAAACCCGGACACATACGTAATCAATGCTCGGGAAACGAGCGGGTTCCGCTCATGTGAGGTGTGTGCGCGGAGGAAAGAAATTTAAATTTCAGAAATCGCCTCAGTCATGTAAAATTTCACTCTGCTTATATGACAGGCAATAACCTACTTTGGTTGATACGGGTGCTACGCACTCCGTAGTTAGTCAAGAATTTTTTGAGTCGTTGTTGAGAAACTTTCCGCATTTACGTAAAAAAGTTAGGGATAATGAAAATTTATGGTTGTGTGTGGCGAACGGAGATGTCCTATCATCAAACAAATCTGTTCTCTTACATTAATTTTAAAATTTATCGTTTTTCGTGGACATATCAATTTTGGATTATACCGAGGTCGTCGTTTAACATAATTTTGGGTTTATATTTTCTGGGTCACGCTCAGGGAATTGTGGATGCTGGAAAAAGATGCGTGAAGTTTGCATTTGCGGCTGATGTGAAAATTCCGTTTATTCGTGAAAGTAATCGAGCAGTTCTAGGAAAACTTATCTGTTATCAGGATAAGCCAAATAATGCGCTGGATGATTTAGTAAAATCTTATCCTGACATAGTGACTACGATATTAGGTAGATTCGACATTATGCCATATCACTTTCGAGTGAATAGCGAGGAGGTAGTACGTTCTCGTCCGCATCAGCTTTTGCCCCCTAAGCTGCAGATCATGCGCTCTTTGGTGGATAAGTTATTGCGTATTGGGGTAATCTCTCCTTCAAAATCTGAATTTTGTACGCCTGCATTTTTGGTAGCAAAAAAAAAAAAAAGCCCGGCGAGTTCAGACTCATTCATTCTTTTAAACAAATTAATGATATGATTATTTTCGACCCATTTCCTATGCCGACATTTAGGGGGGGCAAAATTTTTTACCGTTTTTTTATTTGAATTATAGTTTTCACCAGGTTTTGATTCACCCGGATTGTAGAAAATATTTGGCCTTTTCAACACCTGGGGTCATTCTGAGTATAATAGGGTTACGTTAGGGTGCTCATTTGGGTCACAGGCATTGTCACGAGTGTAAGATAATTTGTTAGGGGACATTAAATACAATTTTGTGTTTAATTATATTGATGACGTAATAGTCTTTAGCTCCACCTGGGAAGAACACGTTCAGCATGTAGCAGAGGATTTGAGTCGGTTGAGGAAAGCTGGACTGACAGTCAACCCGGATAAAATATCATTAGGTAAAACTCATGTTAAGTTTCTAGGATATATATTGTCTCAAGGGGAATTGCTCATGGATCCGGACAAGGTAGCTCAAATTGTGAATTTTCCGCGACCCAAAAACATTAAGGGTGTGCAGAGATTTTTGGGCATGTTGAGGTATTATGCACGATTCATAGAAAATTTTTATGAATTGGCTGAACCGCTAAAAAAGCTTAAACGCAAAGGACAGCAGTATAATTGTGGCGAAAGTCAGGAGTCAGCTTTTCAAGCCCTTAAATGTAAAATTTCCTCTCCGCCAATTTTGATTTTGCCTGACTTTTCCAAGAGATTCGCGCTGCAGGTAGATGCGTCCTCGCTTGCTTTAGGAGCCGTGCTGGGTCATGAAATTGATGGTAAGTTGCGACCTATAGCTTTCGCGAGTCGTTCTCTGACTGTAGCGGAGCGAAAATTAAGTGCCTACGAGAAAGAAGCGATTGCGTGTCTCTTCGGCATGGAGAAATTCCGAACGTATTTGGACTGTTCGATTTTTGATTTGTATTCGGATAATGAGGCTCTGACGTGGTTACTTAATCATCTCAATCAGCTTGGTAAGTTGGGTAGATGGGTGTTACGCCTCTCATGTTTTCGATTTAAAATTCACCATGTGCGTGGTTCAGAGAACGTAGTTGCTGATTCGCTCTCTCGCATGTTTCACCCGGACGATTACGAGATACAGGATGGTGACGAAAGTGCCCTCGCAGGAGAAATAGCGGCTCTAAGAGTGATACCGGAGTCCTTTATAAATTTTCATGAAAGGCAGAATCTAGATCCTCTTTGTATATATATTAGGGCGAAGATAGAAGCAGGTACGAACGTGCCTTATTGTCTTCATCAGGGCTTGGTATGTTATACAGGAAAAAACGGCCCAGCTAGGAAATTGGTGGTGCTCGAGTCTGTGCGATCCCTGGTTTTGAAATACTTTCATTCATCTGTCTTTGGAGGGCATTTAGGCAGAGGAAAGACGTTAAAAATGATTTCTGTAAATTTTGCTTGGCCTACACTAATTATGGATGTAAACAAATATGTTGAGCAATGTGTAGAGTGTCAGTTATGTAAACCGGCTCGTCAAACTAATGTGGGGCAATATGCTGCACACTTACCTGAAATGCCGTGGCATACGGTACATGTGGACATATTTGGTCCGTTAGTTAGGTCTAGAAAGGGCAACGTTTGAATTCTAATTGTGTTAGATGTTTTCACAAAATTTGTTTTTCTCCTGCCTTTAAAGAATTTGAAAGCAATATCAGTGGTCCGAGTATTGACTGAACAGGTTTGGAAGTTGTTCGGAGCCCCCGCCTTTCTCACTTCAGACAATGCCAAGTGTTTTCGTTCAGGATTGTACAAAAACATGTGTTTCGAATGGTCTATACGTCATGTGTTTAGTTCTCCTTATTTCCCTAAGGGAAACATGGTCGAGCGGTTCAACCGTAATTTGAAGGCATGCTTAACGATCTTTTACAACTCAGATCATATGCGCTGGGACGAGGATATCGATTTGATTAATCTTGGATTTAATTCGGCTGATCATGGATCCACTGGGTACCCTCCTTCCTTGCTGTTCCTGGGACGTCACCTTGTACATCCTTTACTTAATGAATGGGGAATTCCTTCCCCCTCCCTTCCTATGGATGATGCTTCTCGTGAGTCATTAATGGAGGAAGTAGCGAAAAATTTGAAACGCTCTCAGAACATTGTGGCTAAACGCTACAATGATGAACACATTGAACATGGTTATCGCCCAGGAGACTTAGTGTGTTGTAAGAATTTTGTTTTACCAGATGCTGCAGCCAATATTGGCAGTAAGTTTATCCCTAAATACGTGGGGCCATACTTGATTCGGAAATTTTTAGCTCCAAACACAGTGTTATTAGTTAATCCGAATAATAAGCGTGTTTTCAGAAAAGCTCATGTAACACATTTAAAGAGTTTCAAATCTTAAACTATACGTTGGATGTATTTGTATACACTTTGTGAAAGCTTTATGTTTCTAAGCCATGAATGGATGGCATGTAAGTTGAATGGTCATGCCTTACAATTTATTGTATGAAGTTTATTATAACCAAAAAGAATGGAAAATGATTATATGTGTGTGGATTCTGCGAGTTTCTTGAATACATTTATTTAACTACAGTGTATTAGCTTTAGGGGGTATATTTTCTTTTCTTTTTTTTTAATATTGCGGATAATGATAGCTGTAATTTATGTTTCTGTGTATTTATTTATTTTTATTTTGAAGTTTATATGAATTTAGCTCTGGTTGCATTGCGCGCATCCTTATGTAGTGCTTTTACCTTTTATATTCTTCCTTAATTCCTTGGATTGGAAGCATATGGTCATGGTGCAAGTTGTTGTTGCATGTCGTCGAGCGACACCGACTGCCGCTCTACTCTGTGAAGATGATACTGCGACGCCATTGGAGTGGTTCACCGTGCTGCCGGCTCCCCCTTTGTCAATCGTCGTTCCGTCCATCTGCTCATCTGCCTTCCACTGATGTGTCCTGGGACCTTCTTGAGCGTCCTGGAGATAGGCCACCTTACCGTCAACGCTGTGATGCTGTTGGCGACTTGGCTGTAGACTTGTTTGTGCTAGTCAATCTGCACTAACATTTATACTACTCTTCGCTTCGCATCGGAGTCGCTTCTTCCGGCGCGTGAAGATGGAGCGTTGCCAACTTATTTTATATGTGTGATGGTGACTCTGAACTATGATGGTCTTACGCTTGGTGGACATATTACGCTATGTAGGCATAGAAATAAGCAGATTTCTTGTAACGATGACTGAACCCAGATCTGGGTCTTTAAGGATGGGGGGTTGAGCCGACAGACCGACGTAATGGCGAATATTTTGAAGTGCCCGCCGTGGGATGAGAGATTGATATCCCCTCCTATAGGTCTCCCTTACCCCTCCTGAATTGGATCCGTCCACTCTGCGCATGCGCCGGCGTCACATCAAGTTTATATAAGCTCGTAAATTTGGTTGGCTCTTTCTTCTCCGGCGTAACTTTGTAACTGACATGACATAGTCTGGTTAGGTCGTAATGGTAGTTGGGTGTCTGGGCAGCACTTAGCGTGAGTACGGATCGTAGGAACGTTTATCTAGTCAATTCGCTTCGGCACGCCCTTAGAAATTGATTTGAATGTAACTTTTATTTTTTATGTACTAGTTAATGAACATGTTGCCCGAGCGACATTTCGATCAGGCTTTTTATGATTCATTGTTTTAGTCTGCTATGTCATTTTAGACTAATATACATAGAGTCTTTTCTATCGTAAGTTAAATGGAGCTTACTTGCAATCAATTCGGTCGCGTAATAAGTTAGCACTCTAGGGTACTATTTAGATTCGGCAAACTGCTGATGCTTGTTTAATGTTGAGTTACATTCTGGTTACCTTTTTAATGAAAGCTATTAAGTATACAAGAAGCTCGAACATGTTACGTGAATGACATATGTGAAAGCTATTGTAATGTTGATTATGAATGTAAATAATTATGTGTAGTATACGTGTCTGGCTATGACACGCTCCATAACCGTAATCTTGAATTTGTAAAGGCGGCTAGTATATACAGCTGTATACGAGATGTGATTTTACTCTTGGTAATAATATGTAACTTTCTTAATTTCCTTTGTATGAGATAAACATATAGTCAACTTCTTAAAATTGTGCTGTATTTGCGGCTACATGAGGGTCGTAACAAATATGATTTAGCTAATTTTATATGCTGTGTGTGTTTCTGAAATTTTATTATAAGGGTTTTGTACTCACTCCAAAGAAAATAGAATATTAAAATTATAATATATAAGCATGTTTTGTTTGTTAAATGATGTGATTGTGTTTACGTCATGTACGAAACCAGAATATTTAGGGAATAGGGTTTGTGGCTGAGATCGCTGGTTTCATACTTATATCACTTACAAATAATCTTCTAAAATGGCCAATAATCAATTGCACTTAAAAATAATGTAGCTTGCCCAGTCACTCAGTTTTCACACACCGCACACCTCGCTGGGCCGCCCCTCTGGCGCAACTCTCGCCGCAACACCCCTCGTGGTCCTCCGTCGCAGGACTCCGTCGTCGCACTTTCCCTCCGCCGAGATCCCACTCGACGCCTCGCTCGGACTTCGCCGCGCCCGCGACACTATCGCTCGGAACTCAACTCTTCGCCCTGGAACCTTCGTCCAGGGACTTCGCCGCTTTATGTCCAGAAACTCCTCCGCGGGAAAACTCCCGACTCCACTGAACTCCTTCCCTGGAACCTTCGTCCAAGAACTTCGCCACTCTGCCGCACCTGCGGCACTATCGACCCGGAAATTCCGCAGCGGGAAAGCTCCCACCTGAACTCTCTCTGCTCTCCACTGCACTTGGAGGCCGGCGTCCCGTGCTTATGTATCACAGGCGCCGCTTCTCGAATTCACCAGCGTGGCTGGGGCCAGTCGCGTCATTCCGCGCCGACCCAACGGCAGAAATTTCTCGAAACACGTTTTTGGCTGCTCGCGTAACCCCGCAGCTGTGAGGTGTCAGGTGTCTTAGCTATCAGCCCCACGCGGGGAGTGATGGGAAGATTGGCCAGTGGGGGGGGGGGGGGGGGGGGGAGCGACAATCCTTGTAATCTACAGCGCGTCTCATGTTGCGGCGGCTACATGTGATGTCAGCCAGCTGTGCACCTGCAAGATGAAGGTAAAAAATGAGCAATAATAAGGTATAAATTATTATTTAATATTAGATTTAACGTTTACAATTTTTCTATATTCGACTAAAATGGGTGAAAAGGTAGTTAAGTTTTTTTTAAAGGTCGTATTTCTGAAGCTAATCAAGCAGAGTGTAAGTTATGTGGTATTATTTACAGAAACGCAACATATACCAATTCTTTCGTACAACATGCTGAAGTCCTACATTTTAAAAGGAGAAATTCTGAAAAAAGTGTTTCAACATTAAAAAAATAATATATTCCGATCAAATCAAACTTAATTTAAGAATAGTTATCTTAAGTTGTAACAGGGGTTAATATTATTTTTATAAAAAAAAATAAAACGTCATGGAATCTATTAAATCATTATTGGCAAAATTAATTTTAACTCAATATAAATATAAGATTATTATAATTGTTTTGGAGTTCATATCTGCGGTTCAAAGAAAGAAAAGGGTTAGATTTAGTTTTTGTTTGGTAAACAGATATTGACATATTTACTTAGTTCTTAATTTTTTCATTGGAATTACTGTGGGAAAAGAGCCAAGGAGTAAAAAATTTGGGGATTTTTTAGCATAAAATTAATTATCTACAGCAAGTAGACATTGTTGACATTGGATGCATAGTAAAAGTTAGCGGCTTAACTGTTTTTAATAAGTTTAAAAACATATTATATTTGTTCATTTTTTAATCATCAAAAAATGGTTTTATTTTAAAATACAGCTATAGGAAATTTTACGACGATATTGAATATATATACATTTGTGTACATTCGATAGATGGTTTGCTTATAAACAGTATTTCAAATATTTATATTTAGTTCCGGCGTTTGCCTCAAGAATGCGCGACCCTGAGATCTGTTCCCCCACCACCGGCAATATCCTTCCCCTCCGTGCTCCGGCAGAGCGAGAGCTTGGATTTTCGCAAGGCAGGTTTAGGGGGTGGGGTACCACCCGCTGTGGCCACAACTTACCTGCGACCCTCTTTTTTTTTTGCTTCCGACAATACACGAAGATGCACGAAGTGGTCGGTCGGGCGGATGTCGTCTTTCCCACATTTGACCTACCCAAAAAAGTCCAAGCTACGCTGGGCTTTGTTCAGGGATTGAATACCATACTCAATGGTAGCAAATAATCCGGTCCCGAGTTGCTTAACAACCTCGACTAATAGTATTAAGGTCCACTCCCTTCTTTTCTGGAATGCACGCGGAATTAAAAATAAATTACCTGAGTTTATAAACCACCTGGAAAAATACAAAATTAAAATCGCGGCTATAAACGAGACACACTTACAACCGATAGATCGCCTAACGATACTAAATTACGTAATATATAGGCGCGATAGAAACAACAGAGGCGGCGGGGTAGCCCTAGCTGTTCATAACAGTATTAAGCACTCAGTATGCCAACTCCCCGACTTTCATAACCTTGAAGCTGTTGGAATTAATATCTCAATAAACCAACAACAACTTAAAATCATTTCTATGTACGCCCCACCCGGTAGGTCCCTCTGCCAGGACGATCTCAACGCCCTGTACGGAGCAGCCCCGAGCTTCTTGGCAGTAGGCGATATAAATGCCAAACATACACAGTGGAACTGCAGACGCACCACAGCAAATGGTAGGCTACTGTTTGCCGACCAACAGAATAAAAACTATCACGTGCATGCTCCCTCAGAGCCCACTCACGACCCAAATAGCATTAATTGCTTGCCAGATATTCTAGATATCGCCATAAACAAGCGTGTCAACACGGGATTCGAACTCGAGGTTGTCCGCGCCCTTTCCTCAGATCATTTCCCTGTTCACCTAATTTTCGATGACGCGAACACAGACTCAAACCCGCCACGGAAGTATAGAGATTATAAAAACGCGGATTGGCGCGGGTTTAAAAATTACTTGACCACAAACCTTCAGGATGTGGCCGAACTCACTATAGAAAATAGCATTAATCTTGAAACTGCGATAACTGAGTTCACAGTGAAAATCCAGGCCGGTATAGACGCGTGCATCCCAGAAAAGGAAGTTAAGTTAGCACATGACGAGCTGCCAGCTTACATCAGCGATCTTACATCGCAAAAAAACTGATTACGCCGTGAATACACTCGGCGGCGCACACAAGCCACAAAACGCCGGATAAATGAAATCCAAACAGTCATTTCCGACGAAATTTCCCTCTGGCGCAGCAGCCAATGGGAAACAAAGATCTCGCAACTCAAGATCCAGGACGGGAGTGCCTGGGCCATGACGAAGCGACTCTTAAATAAAACGGATAAAATCCCTCCCCTTCAAACAAACAACGGCATAGTTTTTCAGCCCCAAGACAAGGCACAAGCTTTCGCTAATGTCTTAGAAAACGCCTTCCAGCCCAACATGGTGCCCTGCGATAGGCCGTTCACAGCGCAGATTTACCGTGAACTACGCGCTAAACTGCACCTGCCCACAGTCTCCGAGCCCCTATTAACACAGGCCCAGGAAATTAAGCGAGCTATCAAGCAAAGGAAGCCGCGTAAAGCACCAGGCAACGACCGCATCCAGGCAGTTGTCCTAAAACAGCTCCCCGACGAAGCACTAGAATATTTAGCTGAATGCATAAACGCAATGCTCAGACTACATATTTTCCCTACCCAGTGGAAACAAGCACAAGTAATTGTTTTCCACAAGCCAGGGAAAGACAAAACCCTGCCTCAGAATTACAGGCCAATAAGCCTACTAAGCACTGTGTCGAAAGTCGCGGAAAAAATCCTACTATCCAGGCTTAACAAACACATACACGATCACAACTTACTGCCGGACGAGCAATTCGGTTTCCGAAGTACCCACTCGAAAGTACATCAATTAGTTCGTCTCACAGAAGAGATCACTAGCGCATTTAACGCTCAAGATTATGTAGTTGCGACGTTTTTAGACGTAGAAAAAGCCTTCGACAGGGTATTTCATGCGGGGCTGATCTAAAAATTATTTCAAACTAATTTCCCCGACTGCTATATTAAGCTAGTCGCGTCCTACCTCGCAGACAGAACCTTCAGAGTGTCAACTGTAGGAGCTCTGTCTGATATTAAACAAATAAGAGCTGGTGTACCACAAGGCAGCATTCTTGGCCCTGTCCTATTCAACATATATACATACGACTTACCACGCCCTGAACACCGCCTAGTAAAGATAGGTTGCTATGCAGATGATACTATACTCTACAGTAGATCACATAACCTCCAGCTGGCCACGACCAGACTCCAGGATGCATTAGCTGTGTACCAGCAATGGTGCACATCCTGGCGAATAAAAGTAAACACAGCTAAGTCAGAGGCTATTGTGTTTACCCGCAAAAACCTTCCGCCTGTAGAACGCAGGCCACCAATACATTTGTTCAACGAACAAATCCCTCACAAGGACGTAGTAAAATACCTAGGCGTACACATGGACAGGAAACTGCTCTGGCGCCATCATATTGACGCCAAGCGGGCTCAAGCCCATGCTAGAATGAGCTCACTATATCCAGTCATGAGTAGGCGATGTGGAGGCACAGTAAAAAATGGTCTGCTGCTCTACAAAGCACTCATTCGCCCCATAATTACGTACGCAGCCCCAGTATGGGCAACTGCTGCGAAATCACACTTAATAAAGCTACAACGAGTACAAAACAAATGTATTCGGACAGTTACAGACGCCCCAGTGTATTGTGCTGTAGCAGCCTTGCATCGTGAAACGAAGTCGGAAACCTTACAAGACTTCTACATCAGAACTACACAAACGTTTTACGATAAATGCGCAAATAGTTTAAATCCACATATTTCTACATTAGGAAATTATGATCCAGACATTAATGAGAATTATAAACGCCCAAAATCTATCCTGTCACACCGCCCGCCGTAGACGCGGACGCGGCGGAACTGCTCTCTGATTGGCCGGCAGCCCGCGGACCAATCAGCGCGCCCCCTCCCCCTGCTCCAAGCGCGAGAACACGCGCGCGGAGCGCACGCACACAAGCTGGCAGCTCACGTACATTAAGTTAATATTAAGTTAAGTTAATATTAGGCCCCAATTATATATAAGCACACATCATCCCACTACACACTGCACAACACAAACTATCAGGCGAATCAAATAGTCGTGCTTTGGCCCAGCGGGGCCCTAATGGAATAAATAAATTATCCTTCGAAGATTAACAGCGTAGATGCTAGGCTAGAGTCTTTCAATGACAGAGGGTGGCAATTTCTCTAACTGACCGACTGCCTTTTGCTGGCAACAGGTCGACCTGAAGCTATGTCACCATTCTGGAGTCTGGCTCGATGCCCTGCTCGCGACCGCAGCTCACACAGCGTAGTACTGCAGCTAGGACTTTTCAATGACAGATGGTGGCAATTTCTCTAACTGACCGACAGCCTTTTACTGGCGACAGGTCGACCTGAAGCTCTGTCACCACTCTGGAGTCTAGCCCGACGCCACAGTTCACGACCGTCCCACTTACACGATCATATTACACAGCCACAATGAGTGCTAACTGGCAGCACGACGGGAAACGGCATAAGCCGCCCCCAAAAGACCAGACCTGACCAAACCAATGCGGACTAAAAGTCCAAGTGCCCCACCCCTTGCATAGTAGAACTTCTACCACGCCCCACTCTTCTTCCAGGACCATTCTTCTATTCCTGTAATCCATCTGCTTGTAATAATGCATGACCTTTCCATCCCGCATGTATGTGCCCAGGGTTTTCCCTCTGTCTATGGAGTTTTTACCTGGGCCCAACTTATCTAGTTTTAGTCTAGAATTAAGAGTGAGGGGAGTTAGTCATGGCGAAAACGTCTGCCATGGCTGGCCAATCCCCTCCTAGTACATGATGCACGTGACCTTCTCTGCATGGTTAAAAACCCGCATGTTTAGAGCGTATAGGGCTTGCCCTGAGACGCACTTAGAGTCTTCCCTACCTAGACCCCTCCCTTACACACATAGTTTTAACATAGGTTAGGAAAAAAAACGTATTTCCCACGTTCCAGGTATTTGTTTTATTGTTTTAGCTTCGTCGACGCGGGAGCGGACCCTGTTTAGCTCGAGACGACAAAGCACCACCGAGTTTCATTCTATACAAAGTACCAGTTTGTCCCATTATCCTGATCAGGATCTTCAGGATTAGAGATTTTTTATACCCGGAGACACGGTAGTGTCTTGCACCATGTACTCGTATGAAATAAGGTTTCCAGAGGGAGCTTAATAAATTATCGTTTTTAAATTAAAAAACACACATAATGAATTGTTCTAAAAAGTAAAAATAAATAATAGTTTAAAAATAAAAAACACGCTTTAATAGAAAACCAAACTAAAAAGTAAAAAACAAATAGTTAAAAAAACTAAAAAAAAACACGCTTTGATATAAAACCAAACTAAATATTAAAAAATAAATAGTTAAAAAAACTAAAAAAACACGCTTTAATAGAAAACCAAACTAAAAAGTCAAAGATAATTTTCAATAAATTTAAATTAAGAATAGTGTGATAAACAAAAAAAAAATTATTGTAAAAAATGTGGGGTGCTTGATGTCAATTGTTATAATATTTTATTGACAGAGTAGAGTCATGGAAATATATTAAAAGCACCCCACGCATTTTTACAATTAAATAATGTTTTTTATAGCCACACTATTATTAATTAAAATTTATCAATTATTATTTTATACTTTTTATTTTAGTTTGGTTTTCTATTAAAGCGTGTATTTGTAGATTTTTAAACTATTTATTTTTACTTTTTAGTCTGTTTTTCTATCAAAGCGTGTTTTTTAGTTTCTTAAACTATTATTTATTTTAACAGAAGTACCATAATACAAACTAAGGTAATTACATAAATTAGATAATTTACACTTATCTATGGCAGTATTAGCTACTTCAAAAAATGTTTAATATAACACATACAGATTTTTGCAATTTTACAAATAAATTATAGCCAAATATTTAAAAAAATTATTTTCACTCGACAATTCGACAAGATGTATGATGCTGGTAGACCACACACAAATTACTTGTAAAATTTATTGTAAATAATGTGTATTTTTACCATAAAATGCTTGCCCGCTAGTTTCGAATTATTTATAAAGTATAAAACATTTTTTACTGTATGTAATGTTTTACAGTGTAGGCTGTTCACGGTAAGTTTAGGTCTTTTGAAATCAACATTTGAAAATTGTCCCTACCTGACTCTGTATGTCCCTGAAATTAAACGTAATACTCGCCGACTGTTATAAACTGCGTTGTGTTAGTATTGACGAGGGGAAACTAGTTGTTGCACTGTGTTGTGCATACTTTGGTAGACACACACAATTTAGAATTTAAGCAATGCTTTACAAAAGTTGTCTATTTGAACAGCCTCTCATAGTCCTTACCACTTTATTTTCCATTATGCACTTGCCTTAGGATATAAATATTATTTTACTGGAACTTAGCCGTTTTACGCATAGGAAGAAAAACTATTCCGGTTTCAGTTATGTTAAACTGTCCTTAAACTTGTGAAGTATATGAAGATTTACAAATTGTACCAGCGTACTGTTTATTTTTTTTAAGGTATTTAATAGCAACCCTATAAATTGCACTTCGCAGTACGCATTTACCATTGCCCGTTTATAGTGATCTTTGTTTTTTTCCAGAAACATCAATGATGTTGATACGCGTGCACAGAAATGTGCATATTCATTTAAAGGTAGACGTATTGTTGATATAGGCTTCCTTTTCCAACTGTTAAAAGACTTAGATGATCACATTCCCTTTCATTGTTCATTGAAAAACATGATTCCCATTTCTGAGAAAAGAGAAGGCCTGAATTCGGGAAGAGTACTGAAATGCCAAATGTGCGATTTGAAATCCACCGTTTGGACGAATATAAAACGGAGCTCTACATCCATGGATGTAAACACTGCTGCTGTGTCAGCATCAATAAGTACTGGCGGAGGACAGTCTCAGCTAGAAGAAATGATGACTACAATGGATATCCTATGAATGGCACCTAACACATTTAAAAAATATCATGACAATTTGGAGGAACATTGGGCGAAGGCTGCGCAAGCTGAAATGAAAACAGCTGTGAAGGAAGAAATTGAAAAGGCCAAGAAACCTGGTCACATAGAACATGATGGCATTCCATTACTCACAGATGTAGCTGTTGCTGCCGGGGGAAGAGATCTTACAGAAACAACTATAGTTCACTTTCTGGTGAAGTAAGTACCAAATCTGTACGATTTTATTTCTTTATATATATATTATATATAACATATTATATATATTAGTATCGAATTTGTACTCCCGCTTTACTCCATGAAATGCAGAACATTTTCATGCTCTCTTGTTTACAGCATGACATTTAAGCGGATGAGTTTAGAATATGGTTCTTTGACATTTTACATGTAATCGGACAACTTTTTTCATTTGGAGACTAACGATGTTTACATTCTTTTATTGTAAATGACTGTGTCTTAAAACTGATTATACAGAAAACTGAAAACGTTCCCATACCCATACATCTATTCAAGAGGACTAGGGACGTAGTTTTTTTTTTTTTTTTTTGTGAGACTCAGTTTGTATGCGTATCTCAGGGAGTAAACGGATAGGGATTATGGTTTTTTAAAATAAAAATTTAAAAATTTATTATTTAGGAATGATCCTTTAGTTTTTATCCTGTTTAGTATATGAAAAGAAAACAAAATTGTGAAAATGGTCAAAAAGCGCATATTTAAATCTTGCCTGCGTAGTTTCCTTTAAGTATTTTCAATGATCGAATTTACGTGTTATGAAAATTACATGGCAACGGTACAGTGTTTTCAAGAAATGCAGCGTGTTTATGTGTCGATTTGCTGTTTGGCATTGGTAAAAGTAAATCTCGCACTTACAGATTGTAATGTCTGGAGTAGGAATGCAGCGCAAGGCTAGCCAAACAAGATCTTATAAACACCATAATTACTGAAAATAAGATAATTTTCTATCTTTTTAAATTTTTTATTATTTTTTCCCAATATGTTATTGGAAAACTATTTATACTGATACGCTTATCCATAGTGCTGAGATATAAAACAAACCAGCTATAAACCCAGGGAAAAATCCTGTGTTACTAGGTCTATGCAAACTAATATCAAAGCATATGACACGCAGACGACACCTTCTGACTGGCGCGGTGTGTTACCGATAGTGGCCGTGACAAATCACATGTCTGAAATGCGAGGCTACTGAGCCTAGGCCAGAGGGAAGGATTTTCCCTCCCGGTCACCTGTGAGATAACAACTTACAGGAAAGGTGAGGGGGAGGGGTGCAGTCCGTAAATACCGGTTCCTTGAGTAGGAGGGGTGAAGGGTGACCAAGGGGCGAAGGAAAACCTCCCCAACTTATCTAGTTTTAGTCTAGAATTAAGAGTGAGGGGAGTTAGTCATGGCGAAAACGTCTGCCATGGCTGGCCAATCCCCTCCTAGCACATGATGCACGTGATCTTATCTGCATGGTTAAAAACCCGCATGTTTAGAGCGTATAGGGCTTGCCCTGAGACGCACTTAGAGTCTTCCCTACCTAGACCCCTCCCTTACACACTTAGTTTTAACTTAGGTTAGGAAAAAAAAAACTCCCTCCCTCGCTGGTCTAGAGAGGGGGTAAGGCATTGTGTTGTGAATTCTGCTCATCTTTCCACCCCTCAACGGCCTGAGTGCCGCAAGGCCAATTTCTCATGACAGACCGAGCCTTAAACAGTTACCTGTATGTATAGAAATAAATATTTTATGCGCCTGACAATTTATTTTGTCTATTTATTCAGTAAAAATGTTTGGAATTAATGGTACGATTTTAGAAATATCAGAAATTGTGTGGGCGAAGCCAAGGGTTATTAGACAGTATCTAAATAAGTTTACAGAGAGAAAAATTTAGAAGATCATTAAAATGTTTAGTAGGTTTTAATAATTTATTTCCGCCCCGTTATAGCCCGACAGGCCTAATACACAGAAGTAGCAAGAACTGTGTACAAGTAATATATATTTAATGCCGCTCTGCATTATTATGACTGCAAGCATATATTTAATAAAAACCAACTTGTGTTTCACATAAATATTTGATAACATTTATATCTATTTACGACTTGTTTTTACAAAATCATAATTTTTTAGAACGAAGTATTAAAAACCAATTAAATAACAAACCAAAACATAGAATGTTTAGTATTCTTTCTCAACCAAAATCATTTCTTATATTTCTGCGTGTAAACGTTGGCGTATTAATAATCTTTTATATCCTGAGATTTCAGTGTGATATCCAAATTTATTTTAAAAGTCCATTTTATAGGAAACTTACTCATGAAAATTATAAAATATCCTGGCTACAATCCTGCGGAAATCAAATAACGAATGTGTTCGTAAACCGTGTAATTTCAACGTAAAACGAATAAGACATCGGTTACACAGAAATGTTGGAATGCGCTGAGTTCTTGGTTTTTGGAAATTAGTTGCAAGCGAATGGAACTGTGTTGGGCGGGAGGACGCATCAGGCGACCAAGCCTGTTCCTTTTAGGTGGTCTTGGAACCGCTGCACTGCCCTCAGCACCTTGGTGAGTCTGACGCTGTTCGTCGTCCCGAAGATCCTGGGGAACGGCTGGTAGTGGCTGCATCTCGCAGGCATCGCGAAGGGAGAACTCACAGCCTGCAACTTGAGTCGCGTCGTGAATATCATCAGCCCTCTTGGAATCAAAACATACCCCAGACACAACACTTGAAACGGAATCTTGAGCTTCTAGTTCGTCTGGGATTGGGTTAGGATTTGCATGGATGAGTGAGTCAGGCAGTCAGGCAGTCCAGATAAGATGTAACTGCGATGTTTCAGCAAACAATAATTTATATCACACTTTTAAAAATTTCAGGCCATCCAATACTTGTTTTAACATGTTATACTTTATTTATTTATTTTACTATCGTAGGCTTAAATGAAATTACAGTTAGCGAAAAGGAAATAAGTATGATAAATAAATTAGTGGGGAAAAATAGGGATAAGTATATACATACTCGCGTTCGCTTGTTGGGGGCTTTGCCCCCAAACCCCCATATGGGGTCTGTAGCTGTAAATTTAGTGGGAGAAAATATGTTTCGTGTGTTTTACTTATTATTAAAATTAATAAAAAATATATTTATTTACACTTTAATAGTACAGATGGAGTCGCTACATTTGGCAGGAATATACGCTCTTCCAACTGCCTATAATATTGTTACGATCGCGCTTGGCTGCAGTGCATGATATCGCCGCACTCGTTCGGCCTGTCTGCGCCCCTTTCCACCCGCATCCTCTCCCTGGTATCTCGTGTCATACTATCTCGCTACATCCTGACCGTCGCAGCGCGCACCTGCCTCAGATCGGGTTACTTAAAAGAGGCCGCACTGCGGAATAAAATGACTCAGACGCCTTTATCGGCGTTCTTAGAGCAGCCACCGCGTCCTTCGAGGACTCACGATGCGTTTGTGGGCATTTCGACGGCGAAGGTCGCGCGATATCTCGGAGACATGCCCGATTGTTCTGGATGGGAACCCAAGGGCTATTTAAGGAGGTTGGGCCGACCTTCGAGTCAGTCAGAGAGAGAGTCTGAGTGGGGAGTTCTCCCGCGGCGGAGTTTCCGGGCGATAGTGCCGCAGGTGCGGCAGAGTGGCGAAGTCCTTGGACGAAGGTTCCAGGGCAGGGAGTGAGTGAGTTCAGTGGAGTCGGGAGTTTCCGGGCGATAGAGTCGCGGGCGCGGCGGAGTCCCGAGTGAAGTGGCGAGCGAGTCGTCGAGTGGGATCTCGGCGAAGGGTGTGACGGCGGCGGCGAAGTGCGGCGACGGAGTCCCGCGGTGGAGACCCACGAGGGGTGCTGCGGCGAGAGTTGCGCCGGAAGTGCGGCCCAGCGAGGTGTGTGAAACGAGTGACTGGGGAATTGACATTTCTTTACATGTAATTAATTATCTGCCAATTTAGAAGATTACTTGTAAGTGGCAAGTAGTGGTAATAAATAAAACTGTGTGTGTGAAATAAAATCTATTAATTGGGCTATCCTTACGAACCCGCAGGTAAATCGTAACAATATGTTAAATTTTTGATGATTACGTAAACACCAATAGAAAAACGCATTCTAGATCTGTAAGACATGGCACACGCACAAAAAATTTAGCTTGGATTGTCGAGGACGCCATGTTTTTCAATACTTTTCCATGGCAAACAATATTTCGCTGAGAGAAGAGAGCAACGTTTTATCTGTGTTCACATGTTATTTAGTCTATGGCCACGGCTTACAAATAAACAAACATTGGTACGATCGTGTTGCCATGACGATTCATATACAACAATGTAACGATGCACCGTCTTGTTAGTTTTTCAATATTTTTCTGGGGTTTTAATTAAAAATTTCAACTTTTCGGAATTTTCCCGTCGGTTACGGGACGAAATCTACCGCCTGTGAAAATTTTGAGGGACCATGTTATATGACCATGACCTTTGACCTTGACATTTAAATTTGCCAAATTTTGACAAAAAATATTCAAAATTGTGCAAAATTATGTCAAAAGTTCGTCACAATTCGCCAAAATTTACAGTTTTGAGGAGAAACAATTCCGCCAAAAAAAACTATTTTGAAGGGAAAATTCCTAGCCTCTGAGGTCATTTGACATAAACCAATAGGATGCCATGGCCAACATTTTTAATTGTTACATAACAGCTGCAATTTTCGTTACGGCCACCATCTTGAAAATCCGTATTTATTATACTAGAAAATGAAGAAAATTTTTAAAATGAATAAAAAATTATATAATAAAAATTTTAATTAAAACATGCCGCCATCTTGGATTATGACTTCACGGCCGCCATATCGCAAATCGTAATTATTATACCAAAAATTCCGGAAAATAATTTTAATTTTTATAAAAAGTTTATTATTCAAATTTTATTAAAATTTAATTCTTAAAAGGCACTTACATCATGGAGTCTTCAAATCGAACCTGGTGAGTGCAAAAATAAAAATGGGTAAGATCCTACCTCCATGGAAGTCACCAGCAGACTAACCTCCTGCCACTAATGCCCAGGTACATATAACGCTGGCCAGTATGCGTCACATCCGCTATCTTTTTCTCGTTTGCTGGAGGCCACCATCTTGTTTTCGTCAGGCTGCCATCTTGTTTTCGTTTGTTAGAGGATGCTGCCGCTATATTTTATTTTTACCCATTCATTACTGTGGCACCTACCATCTTGAAATTTGGGTGCCATCTTGGAAACTCGTAATTATTTAGCTATAAATTTGAGAAAAAAACGAAATTCATTTTAAAAATTTTGCAATCAATAAACTGATTTAATCGATCAGTTCTTGTTCTTGATTCAATACTTGAAAGATGCAAAAAAAAATATTTTCGATAAAAAATGTTATTCAAGAAAAGCTGCGTAAGTTCCTAGTATACCAGCTTCCAGTAAGCCGATGATGACATATGGACCGCCATCTTAGAAATTTACATTTATTTACCTAGATATGCAGGAAAAATTCCAAAAATCACGAATAAAATAACTTATTAAAATAATCATTGACACGATGGATTTCCGTTCTTGGTAAGATAGTCAGTGGTAAGAGAAAGTAAAGCTAAAAATAAATTTTGAATTCAATTTTCAATTAACTTTCGTGGAGTTTATAAATCATTCAATCTACGAAAAACAACTCTATATAAAATAACTGTCCAATGAAATAAATATGTTGTCGATGTGCCTACTATGGAAGTCTAATTTTTTCGATACTTGGAATACTTTTCAACCAGATCTTATACTATATTAGAAGTATAGTCCAAGTGTGTTCAGACCATGAGGACAAGCCATGTACAATGTCAAGCGTGTAGACCAGACTTCTCCGGACACAATGCGTTCTTCGTCTATTACAAATATAACATATTTCAAGCAGTCAAGACAGTGTCACCGAAATGTCAGAACTAAAATTTCGATAAAATCAAATACAAGCAATTAGACAAAAGTAACAGGTTTTATGTTAACGAAAGGCCCAAGAATCCCTGAAGAAAGTTTTATCAAGACCAAGAGATTTGGAACCAGTAAGTAGGGTACTCAGTGATACTTCAGATTCGACTACATGTGTGTTCATTGTGTGTGCTGTGTGTGTATCTACTGTGAGTACATTGCATGTACTGTGTGTGTAATTTGTGTCCATTGTGTGTCTAGTGTGTGTACTGTGCGTTCATTGTGCGTGTACTGTTTCATTGCATGTCCAGTGTGCGTACTGTGAGAAATTGCATTTACTGTGAGTCCAGTGAGTGTACGTTGTGTTTATTGTGTGTACTGTGTGTTCATTGCGTGTCCAATGTGTGTACTTTGTGTTATTGTGTGTACTGTGAGTAGGGAGAGCGTGCCGACTCTGGAACATAGGCGAGGGGGGAGCGGGGTAATCCGGGGATTATCCCATTTTTTATGGTTTTTTATGCATTTTTTATGGTTTTTTATGTGCAAATCCAGTTTTTTATGCGCTAATCCAATGGCTAATCCGCTAATCCAGTGGCTAATCCGCTAATCCGCAAATCCGCAAATCCACAAATTCGCAAATCCGCAAATCCGCAAATCGCAAATTCGCAAATCCGCCATTTTGTATTTCTAGAAATTTCCACCAACTTCGAATCGTGACGTCATGATTCTGAGTCGTCTGCTGGAGGCCGCCATCTTGATTTTCCTGGTCGCCATCTTGTTTCGTCTGCTGGAGGCCGCCATCTTGTGTGACGTCATATAGTTCTGTTGGTCGCCACCAGGTAGCAGCAGGTATTATTTTATTTTAACTAAAATATTTTCAGTGCCGAGGCTGGGATTCGATCCATGGGACGTGAAAACGTCCAGGATGTCGTGATTACGAGGCGGACGCCTTGACCACTAGACCACGAGACCAATTGGAATATGGTGGAATAAATAATCTATATATGCTATGTACTGACGGCAAGTTTATGATAAATGGGGGGAGGGTGTTTTTGCCTTCCTTAATGCATACCTAAGGCGCCACATTTGAAATTAAAAATTATTATACAGCCGCCATCTTTAATTCCAGCACAGACTACCAGATGGCGCTAAATTCAAAAAATTAGTTGCCAGAGGCGCCGCCATCTTGGTTCTCAAGTTGGCTGGTAGATGTCGCTAGTATCGCGCGGCAAATTCAAAAATTAGTTGCCAGAGGCGCCGCCATCTTGATTCTCAAGTTGGCTACCAGAGTGTGCCACCGTCGCCATCTTTTAGTTCATATAATCGATACCAGATGATGCCACCGTCGCCATCTTTATTTCATATTTCAGCTGCCAGGGCGCAGCACCATTTGATAGGTCGAATGCTAATCGATATATTTACTTTTATTTCATATTTCAGCTGCCAGGGCGCAGCACCATTCGATAGGTCGAATGCTAATCGATATATTTACTTTTATTTCATATTTCAGCTGCCAGGGCGCAGCACCATTCGATAGGTCGAATGCTAATCGATATATTATTTTTATTTCATATTTCAGCTGCCAGGGCGCAGCACCATTCGATAGGTCGAATGCTAATCGATATATTTACTTTTATTTCATATTTCAGCTGCCAGGGCGCAGCACCATTCGATAGGTCGAATGCTAATCGATATATTTAGTAACAAGTGTTGCTACCAGAGGGCGCGATATTTAAATTTAAAAAATATTACAACCTTTAAACAATTCTCCGCCATCTTTGATTCAACAGCCCCACCATCTTGGAAGCACATGATACACCCAAGGACTCGTTCCAATACATGCACAGAGTGCACCGAAAAGATTGTTCCCTTACATGCACAGAGTGCACCATATTGAATGATCATGATATGTGTTCCTTTATATGCATCAGAAGCAGGCATAAGAAATATTTTCTTATAGGCATACTTTAGTGTTAGCTTTCCTGTAATGCATTTAATAATAGTGTAAGCTCATTATTATTATTTAGTGATAGTGAATTTATAACTATGATGTGTAGTCTCATTCTCTTCATCTCGACGTGGCGGAAGATTCTCTGGAGTGTAAGCTGAAAAAAAATAAATAAATAAAAACTTGTGTTTGAATTTATAGTGGTATGCTGCTTTCCACATCACCTTAGAGACTATGTCTCAGGAGGTACAGCATTAGATGCGTTAACTCCTTTTTTTTATACATGGCGAGTTTCCCCGAGAGGCCTATTTTCCATGTTTAACAAGGGCGCAAGCATTATGCTTCACCGTCACTCTCTCCGAAGCCGCTGTCCACTCCATCATCTGGCTCCACTTGCTCTTGAGCCTCCATTACAGCTTCAAAGCATGCTATAATACCGTTGTAAAGGTATGTTAGAAACTCGTATTCCTCTGGAAATGCAGCGAACAAATTGATCGCGGAGACCTCTAGATGGTGTACTATCGCATCTATATTCATGCCGATGCAAGCATGAAGCGCATATTCAATGCAATCGCGCATTTCCTCAAAAGCAGCCATGTTCATTATGGAATTGTCAGAGACAGAATGAAGACTATAGTTGACCGGGTCTTGACGGAAAGATGACATGCAACCCCGATGTCGCGCTACACATTCCAATGAGGCGCCCAGCGCGGGCTGACGTCACAGCTTGTTGATCCCAAGCTGCAGAGTGCTGGGTCGTGTTCAGGAAGTAGTCCACACATTATAAATACATTGCAGGAATAGAATCTCAACAACAGCCCACACAAACGATTCCATAGAATATGCTTCGATTGAGAACAAGCAATAAGGTAAAATAAAATGTGTATATGTAATCTTAAACTCCCATATCGTTTCTCCTTACCCATGTCCTCACGGTATCGGGAAACCCCTTCCAAGACACCTGGAATCTTTCACCACGCTTTCGATGAATTTTATTTACCAAGTATGTATCGGGGTATTTTGTAATTTGAATTTCTGAAGCATAAAAAACACCTTGTATTTCATTTCCATCCATATCACTCAAGTTATACACACGCGGAAAGCTGGACCTCATAGCTGTTACTTTAAACACTTCGTGAGACCAATTCGGTGTAAACCCCTTTTCAAAAACTTTCTTGTTTCGTGACACGCGTACATGATCCCCCACACGAGCCTTAGGTTTTCTAGGGTCAATTGTCTTTACATATTTGTAAACACTTTGTAGCAAAGAGTCATCCTTCACTTGATTCGGAGCCATGCCAATGGTGCGGTGGAATCTGTTATTGTAGACACGTAGAACTTGTGGTAAAATTTTAAGCCACTTATAATTTCCTTGAGCTGAAAACTCGCGAAAAAGCAGCGATTTTAGAGATCTATTAAACCGCTCTACCACACTTGCTTTAATCTCACTGTGATTGGAATAATGATTAATATTTTTTCTTTTCATAAGAGCTCTGAAAGTTGAGTTATAAAATTCTGTTCCCGCATCACTTTGAATACTTTTAAAACTTCCTGCTTCTTTCAAAATACTTCTCATGGCAGCAGTAACCATCACACCTGTCTTTTGTTTAACTGGAACTGCATAAGCACGTTTGCTGTACACATCTATGGCAGTCAGGATGTACTTGTAACCACTGTTCACTTTACTGTATGGTATCATTTCTACCAAATCAATCTGTAGTAAATCATGGAGTCCATATGTTAAAACCCTTCTGCGAGGAAATATAATACGTTTGCCTCGGTGAAGCTCGTATGCAATCCCACGCTGTGCGTCGCTCATTTTGCAATGTATCCTGATTCTTGTAACTCTTCAAGTATCGAAAGGATTTCGTTATTGTGTCCGGTGTGGCCAGAAGCCTGCGAGGCCATTAACAACCTGAGTCGATCTACTATCTCATTCGGATCATTCCAATAAATGAACTCTCGTTTACGACCTAAATCCAATGTTTTATGTAACAATCCACTTCCTCGTTGCTGCGAACCAATATGTGGAAACAGTTGCTTAATGATATCAAATTTCGCATGTGACGTGCTTTTATAGAGATTTGTTGCAGGATCATTCTTTTTAAAATAAGCATTTGTAAGCTCTAGTAGATTACCATATTGTTTAAGGGCCGATTCCGAGTACGTATGCGGCTCTCTGCGAAATAAAAGTTCAAATAAACCAGGAGCAGGTTGTATTAGTTCATTTTTCAACGCGAATCATATTGTTATCGTGAAAAAATACTTCCGTGTCCCCTAAAAACCAGCGGTTATGTCGTTTAGATACACCATAGGTTCCATCACCAGAGCGAAGGTTGTAGCTCTGCAAATAAGACTGCACTCCACCTAAAGAATCATCATATGGAACACCGTGATGTTTTAAAGGAATAGCGTTCGAGTCATCACTGTCGCTTGATTCTAAATATTGTTTCACAGTAGCTTCTTCCGCAGAATCCTGCTTCACAGTATCGATAGACTGTGCGAGCGATGTAGTAGGTCCAAGTTTATCCAAACGCGAATTAACAGACTTGAATATTTCTTCATTAATTGCATCCCTCTCCAAACGAGCTCGTTTGGCAAGTAGATACTTTGCACGAACATTTTCTATGACGCGCTCCAACTTACTAGCCTCAAGAGACATGACTGCAGAGTTAGCGATAGCATATCACCCTTTTATATACAACTAGCATCAATACGTGAGTGATCTAGGCATGTCTAGAGCTTGATGGTTTTGGAGGTGCTGGTTTTGGAGGTGCTGGTTTTGGAGGTGCTGGTTTTGGAGGTGTTGGTTTTGGAGATGCTGGTTTTGAAGATGCTGTTTTTGCAGGTGCTGGTTTTGGAGGTGAAGGTTTCTTAGACAACACACCGCGAGAATATTCATCAGGAGTAATCGTCAAAACACCAACAGTGCGATTCATTTGTGAAAGCTGTTGTACAATTCCAGCATTAATTTTCAATACCATCTCAACCATGTTAGCATTTAGTGCATCATTTAGTTCCTCTATAAATGTTTGTGCGAATAAATCTAACCTGCTCTCCAACGAGGTGCACATATCACCCAACTTTGTCGACACAGCTGAAAGACTTTCATTTAATTGAGCAATTAAATGCTGTTCTTTAGCCTCCATATTGCGCAAGAACTCCATAATCCCCACTTGCACATCTCTTGTTACAGTAAGTGATCTGTTGATATCTGTAACTTGTCGTGTCATACCATCAGTCATCGAATGCAAAGCATGTGTAAAAGCCCCGCTTACTGCGTCAACATACTTCTTATTAGCAGCATCACCATCTTGTTTAGGATCACCAACTCTCTTCAAATGTTTCCAGCTTAAGTCGCAGTCCCCTTCACGAGTAAACGTCATGCATGAGTCGTGCGATCGTTTAAGTCCACCACCACCGAACTTTGACATCATGATTCATGAACCTATCACAATAAACTGATCAAAACCACATCTGTAACGCCCTTTATGTAGAGGAAAATCTTTAGCTATCACAATGAAACCATGCTCATTAGGACTGTTCCAACAGTGACCGCAAAGAGTTTTAAATCTCTCAAAGCTCATATCTGTACCGACATGGTCGGAAAACACATGTTTTAGATTAAGATCGTCCATTTTAAACAAAATTATTAGATTACAATTATCTCGCACTAATTGCTTTCGGGTTTGGGTATAAGTTTGTACCAAGTAGAAACAGTCGATCTTGTGGTGTCGCCCCATAGAATAATACTTTTGAACAATGCTTTGTTTATCACAAGCAACATCATCGAAGATTAGCACAGAGTTGGGGAGGGCTTGACTGGGGTCTAAAACATCAGCATTTTCTCGAAATTTAAAAAATTTCACTCCCCCGACATTTTCCAGCACATGGGCTAAACGTTGATATTTTGGTTGTTCTAGGGACTTGCTATATAAATACACATTCTCAAAACGTATCCCATTGGGGTGTTCTAGAAGTGAAAGAATAAGACAAGTTTTGCCAGAATTCGAAGGACCTGACACTATACACCGTATGGTATTTGGTAACAGAGATCCATGACGTTCTTCAGTTTTACTAAACACATCATCATCAATTAGTGAAATTGGTAAAGCGAGCTGTTGTTGAACAACCTCCATTCTTAATACTAAACCTAAACACTATAAAACAGTCATCCTTATAGTGAAACCACTCAGTGTCTTGATATGTCTTGTATGAGACGGAAGAGAGGTTCAGGCTTAGTTAATTCTGTTATAAATAAGCTACCATTCGAGGCACATCTTCCGGGCTACAATTTCTGTGGACCTGGCACGAGACTAGCCGAGAGACTAGCAAGAGGTGATCGTGGTGTGAATGCACTAGACGAGGCGTGTCGTCTTCACGATATTGTGTATGCGAATAGTAATAACTTGGCTGAAAGACATAAAGCGGATAAAATATTAGCTGACACGGCCGAGAAGATTAGAAAGTCTCCCGAAACTAAATTTGGACAGAGAGTATCCGCGTGGACCGTTAACAAGATTATGAGAGTGAAACGTAAGCTTGGTGCAGGTTTAAGATTTTCATCATCATCAAAGAAGAGAAACCGTAAATCTGTCAGGAAAGCCCTGGGGAAGAAGGGTGGTCTATTACCATTTATATTTCCAGCACTCGCTGCATTAGGCAGCTTAATTGGTGGAGCTGCGGGTGTTGCTAAAACTGTTTCCGATGTCCGGAGTCAGGCACGTATGCAAGCGATAGCACGTGCAGCAAAAAACGGTTCAGGACTTTATCTACGCCCCTACCCACAGTCGGGTGGTGGGGGAAAGCGAAGAGGAAGAAGAAGAAAGAAAAATCGCGGGAGCAGGAAGCGATAATCAAAAACTTACCAAAGCGAGCTCTTACAAACCTCGAGTTAATGAAGGCGATAAAAGAATTGAAAATACCATACTTTAGACAAATATACATGCGCGATTCGCTACCTAAGAAACCATTGCGTAATGAAAGTGCTATTTTGAATCTAGACTCATCCAAAGGACCGGGAACGCATTGGACTGCTTATGTCAAGACCGGTCCTAACGTTGAATATTACGATAGCTTCGGAGACTTGCCTCCACCAGTGGAACTGATACGATATTTAAACAAGTGCAACATAACCTATAATTATGACAGGCAACAAAAGTTGCATTCATGGAATTGCGGTCACTTATGCTTAAGATTTTTAGTATCAATATATAAGAAGCATTAGTGTTATCATAAGCCACATATGCGACAGAGTGTTTATAGAGAGACCACACACAACGCGAGACGCAGTGTAAACTAGACAAAATGTCAATAACATTAATTTTAACTGGGAAGAGCTCGATTATGAGAACCTACTACTTCCCTCCCTTGCAATTGGATGGAGAGTGGACAATGGCATTGATCGATCTGACAACATATAACTCGATACCGAACATTGATGAAAATAATCAAGTTTTTCGATACATCGCAAACAATGAACATCATGAAATGAAATTACCAACAGGTGCATATGAAATAAGTGACATGGAAGCTTACATAAAACAGAACCTACCTGCAGATTCAACATTTCTATTACGAGGCAACCCCAACACCTTACAGTGCATAATGTTCAGCAACAATATACATGTGGATTTTAGTGGAAAAAATACATTAGGTGAAATGCTTGGATTTTCTTCTCAAGTATACAAAGCAGGTGAGCTGCATGAATCGACAAATCCTGTAAATATATTCCCCGTGAATGTTATACGAATTACAAGCAATGCTGTGGGACACACATACTTGAATGGTAAATTAAACAATACTATTCATGAATTTTCCCCCATAGTACCTCCGGGATATAAGATAAATGAACGACCTACCACGCTCATTTATGTCCCAGTTACCGTTCAATCGATATCGGAGCTCGACATTCAAATAGTCGATCAGGAAGGACGCTTAGTTAACCTAAGAAAGGAAGAAATAACTCTAAGACTGCATTTGAAAAAACAATGGGAGTGAAATATTTTTCTAAGCATAAATGGAGCGGTTCAGGTGTGTCCTTATCCAGTAGACGACGAGACATCAAGCGGCTAACATCTGTTAACGTGAGATTCCTTAAAAAACTTGGATTTAGAGTTTATCCTCATGGAGAACACCGTTCTTGAAGTCGAGCAAGCACCACAATTTGAGGATTCTATTTCAAAAACTGAACTGCATATTTACAAACCATACTTAAATGGACCCTATGCCCCCAACTCTGAAATCCGTATAGTGATTCAAAATCATGATGCATACACAAACATCTCAAAATCCTTTTTGCGTATACGTGGAAAACTCGTAAAGGCAGACGGACGGAAACCGGACCATGCAAAGATTATAAACAATGGTGTATTACATATGATCAATCGGATAGGATTTGAACTGAACGGCGTTCTTATAGACCAGACCAGATCACTAGGAGTGGTATCTACAGTGAAGAATTATCTTTCACGAACTCGTGATGAATACGCCATCAGCAAAATGGAGGGATGGTGTCTCGAGGAAAACTATAGCTTGCCTCTAACAGCCGATGGTGTTTTCGAAATCTGTGTTCCGCTAAGCCATCTCCTCGGCTTTGCTGAGGATTATCACCGTATACTTCTAAACTCCAAACAAGAGTTAATTATAGTTTTAGAAAATACGTACATTAACTCGATCGTAGATGCGAGTGCGCAGCCTCAAGCAGTTAATTTAACCATAAACTCTATCGATTGGGCCGTACCACACATCCAAGTGTCTCCAGCGGAACGCACGCGACTGCTTAAGCTTGTGGAGAAAAGCAGAAATATAGATATAGCATTTAGATCTTGGTCTGTTGAAACATATCCCAGCATGCCACAAGCACAAAATGTCAGCTGGTCAGTAAAGACAAGCTTCTCGATGGAAAAACCACGATACATAATAGTCGGCTTTCAATCGGCTAAACATAATGTAATGGCTGCCGATAAATCGAGGTTTGACCACTGCAACATAAAGAATATAAAACTATTCTTGAATTCAGAAAGTTATCCATACACGGATTTGGACATAAACTTCGACAATGGATTTTACTTAATCGCATATGATATGTATTCAAATTTTCAAGAGTCTTACTATGGAAAGCAGAATGCACCTTTGCTTGACCCTCATCAGTTTAAGGAACTGGCTACGTTATTCATGTTTGATGTAAGCCGTCAAGCTGAGAAAATACCTTCGAATATCATAGATTGCAAGTTGGAGATCACAAGCTCAGACAACCTACCGATCTTAACACAAGCATTTGCAATAATATTGCACGACAGACTTGTCTCCTATAATCCACGAGACAAAGCTGTTAAAATACTGAGTTAAGCATAGTAGAGGCTCAGTCGTGTCTCAGCCACCATGAAGTATGTTAATCTGCAAGGATTTTTCTCTCAGTATGGCTTTATTACCAAGGAACTTAGCATCGCTGACTCTGAGGGGAACATAATTACGCGAACATTCAAACCGCCGTTTGAGTGGAGAGACATTAGTCGTAAATACAGGAGAAGTAATGCGTGGCTCACTAAAAATTTTCATAGTTTAAAATGGGAACACGGATTGTTTCCCTACAACAGTCTTTCCACCATCTTGACAACTCACTTGAGTGGAACTGTAATAGTTGCTGGAAGCGAACAGAAAAGATGGTTGGGTAAACACTGTCTCAAACACATGCACATAGTGGATGCACAAGAGGAATATGGCTGCCCGGCTTTCAAAAAATTAGACATAATGTATGCTCAAAATCGTGACAGCATAAGACCTGTATCGTCTCGCCGTAATGTCGCATTGCTTAGGGCTTGGATGCTAGAACACAGCGATCCTGGAATGTTGGATGACGCGCTCGAAATGGAATCAACAACAAGCGAAGCAACGGTAAACATGTCTGGACTGGAGGCGCTATAAATTGAGGTCATCGTCCCGGGGTACGACAGTCAGCGTACAGTTCGCGGTCGTGCGGGCGTAGACTCACTATATATTCAAGAAAAATGACGTTCGATCCATCGGCACGCTACGCAGACGTGTCACCCGGCTTTCGTCGTGTGGCATACCTTACCGGAGATGGAGAGTTCCACCTCATAGTCTGCAACTTCAATCATCACTGGAGCACCGATTGCGATCTGGAGGCTCCGGACTTTATTGAGACGCCCTGCAATCAGGTAGATTGTGTTGTGCACTACTTGAGACCCGACAGTAAATTTCCTACTACCTTAGAAGAACTTAAGGCAGCAGCCGCTACTGAAACTATAACCTCAGAACCAGATTATTCTGCAGTAAGGTGTGATTTGAGACGCAGCACGAACCCAGAGACAGTTGTGCATTGGGAGGAGCAGTGTGATGGTTATGTTCACAACACAACTTATGAAAACAGTGTTTGCTACGAGACATGTAGTTTCCTTCAGTGTAAACTTTATCGATTCACCCCATTCGCTTAAGTTTGAGAGCTAAGACAATACCTATGTCAGTCATGTTATCACCGCGATTCCATGATATAACTCAAAGCCAAGAAGATGCCGTAATAGATGAATTGTGGGCACCGAGCATCTTAACATGGGATGAAGCGACAAGATATTTTAATTATCCTCCTGATCCACGATCTAAAGAAATGAAGCCTTCGACTTTGTTTGACAATACCGAAAATAGATATCTTTACAAACGTGCAAGTCTGAACTGTGTTGAATTTCATGTAGAGTTCTATGAATTTGATATTGGATTGAGTAGTCTTCGATACGTTTATTTCGAACTTTGTCGCGAAAATACTCATTTCCGACTGAGGTGGCACGCTGATAGACCATACAAGTCCGTGACTCTCTTGACTGTTTTCGACTGTCAGCATAAAGACTGTGTAATAAATCTTAGTCATCCAATGGCAAAGTTTCCCTGTACTATTGATGAGCTCAAGACATCCCGTGACAGAGACTATGAAAGTACTTTCTCCGAATGGTGTACCGGAATTAAACACTATCGCCATAATCCCGCTACATGCATGTGGAACCCACCTCACGACACGCCTTGCAGTAATCATTTGTGTTCCTTGTCGAGAGGTCGTTTATTACGAGAAAACAAATTCTCGGTGTCGACGCATCTAAGCAAGCAACTATGGGGATATAGATAATGGACTGTTCTACGAGATGCTCTACTCTATGGAATTTCGTAATCAATTTATTCATTCGGATGGGCAATATATTTTTAAATAGGATCGCCGCTTCCTGGGTCGACAGTCGAGCTGAAACTGTGTCGGTGTGAGGATCTGTGCCAAGCAAGATGTCTAACTTTCATTCAAGCAAGAAATACGTGAGTGTAAATCCTGGTCTAGGCAGTGTTGATTACAGCGAGTGGAGTCAAGACAATTTAAAACACATATCGGAAAGCTGTGACGGCATGTTTCACTCGAAACAAATACTCGACCCAGGACCTCAAGACATACCATTTGAATTAATTAACTGCTCGGGTTATGGACAATGTATTGTTAACATGCTTCGACACGATACAGTGCTGCCTGCCACGAGTGAAGACGTCTACGCACACGCATTCAACCAGACAGCTACCCAATCGGTTCAGGTTATCCCTGAATGCATTCAAATCAGCCCTGATTCGCCAACATCCATCATACCTGTAGCTGAGCCAATCATCGAGGCGACACCGAAGTCCACCAGACGACAGCGAAAGCCTGCTGCCTCTCGCAAGAGTCGAACCAGAGATCTCAGTCATTTAGGACCGGTGAGTCAAGATGTCGGAGTTCAAACAGAGTCTAGTGCTTCCATACAAAGAACTGACGAGATGGCCCGGGTAGCAGTGCGCTCATTACTTCTAGAATTATTAAGCAAAGTATAATTGAATTTTTGTCACTTTGTGTATGTAAATGTTTCAGCTGAATACGTAAATATAATATTCTTTGTGTGTAAGGAAATGTTCAAGTTAGCATTCAAATCTTTTTTTTTTATCGTCACTTTAATACTCTTTGTATGTAAATGTTCAGGTTTGTATGCAAACATTATGTGTGATTTTCTTGTAATATTTCAGTTTTGCATAAAGTTTTAAAATAAATTGTTAAAAGCATAATGCATATTTTATTACCGAAACTGTTTGCAACTTAAGTAAAGAACGTGTAGGTTACTGTATTTTTTATTAATACTCTTTTCAATTATATAATTTTCTGGTTTAGTATAATTTTAAAAAAAATGTATTCAAATTATCCATCAGTCTCTGCGCCCGCACGTTCACGAAATGTATGTTGACTACAATAAAACTAATGTGTAACCTCTGATTTATTGTTATGATTTAAGTATTCCTCTGATATAAAATAAAAGCTAGCATTGAAACGTCCTGCCTTCCTGGGCCGACCAGCGGGTTGACGTGTGAGAGCCCGTGGATGAAGCTCTCTATTTTCAGAGAAAGGAATTTGTTTTTCCAGACAACTGTCGTCGCACCTAAGAGGTGTCTATATGCTGTCACAGACTTGGTTGACAGTTTCTGCATTCGTTGTAATGCATTACAACGATTGCAGAAAAATGTTTTCAGTAAGCTATAATAAAAAAAACATTAATTAAATTTTAATTCTGAAAAAAGTGAATGGTAGAAAATCTACTTTCTAAAACAAAAAACATATAGTTTAACTAGTTTTCCATGATCACCATATTATTAAATGATTTTACCAAATATAATCTACTCAACTTTCTTAAATTAATAATTTTCAGTTTATAACTGTCATCTAAAGCCGACACACAGAGTAGGCGATTCCGCGAGAATTCAGGTCATCGCCCGACGCAGATTTATATATATATATACACCTGCCACAGAGGTCGGAAACCTCATTTGATCGCAGCCAGCCCTCGTCAGCCCTCGATACCTCCTCCGCAGAGAGACGTTCTTCTCCAGATAAGGTATGTGTTCTGTCAGTTCTGACTGACAACACGAGATGGAGTACATTCGTTTCGTTAAAACACGTTCGCGCACTGTGTTTACAGTTCTTATTTAACAATATGTCCACTATTTTAAATAAATAAACACGTTAAAACGGTCGAATTAAGCAATAACTAAATCCATGTATTTATATTACTTAAATTGTGTATTATCACGGAAAAATTACTAAACTGTATTTTTTTTGTTGCGATTATATTACTTTAAATATTATTCCTGTTTTCGCTTATTTATTAATGATTGAGAATCAACTTGTTTTCATAATTATTTTTACAACGGGATGCGTGTATTTAATATTTCTTTAATACATCTTTCATTCTGTTACTGAACGCTATGCGCGATTTATAAAAACAACAACCATTCAGAGCTCGTTATTTGCTTGCAAACAGTTAAATAAATTTTGTCAAACTTTAAACAATATTAAGCGTGATATGAAGTTGATATACATTTGTTTTCAATACAGTATGTTCCATGTAAATAATAATTCTCTACATTCTCAGAATATACCGACATATAATTAATTTCTTGCACATTGTTTACATGTCTTAAACATTTTATATTTCTACATTATTTACAACTTGAAATACTTCACAAATAAATATTACAAGAAGTTTTCTCATGACATACAATTATTTCATATTTACACTTATTTTTTCAATACAAATTTTTACACATATTATGGAAAATAATAAGTGCTGATACAGCTGTTGGTTTCAGTATATTAGAGCAAGCATATTTTATTTATTTTTCAGGTTCTAACTTGTTGAGCGTATCCTTCTTTATTTTTTTTAAATTCCTTTTATAATAATGTCTTCTCCATACTCTAATAAGCGTGCTAGATTTGAGGAAAGCGAGCCTTCGATGTCTGAGCTCGATGAATCATCTATTGATTCATTGATTTCATCTTCATCATCATTTGAGTCAGTGATTTTATCGTCGGCTGATGATTCATCCAACCTAGAGATCGAAGACACGCCACCTCCCTCTTTGCCTAGCCTGAAGCCCGTCGCTTTAGATTCCGCATTCCAGGGTCGACTTGTTGATTCCAGAATCGCGAATGATATTCCCCAGCCCGACCCCAACATTAATAGATTTCTCTCCAGGTGCAGGGAACCCTTTCTGGACGTAGTGGGTGGCGTTCTCCGCCCATTCAAAATTTATCTTACATTGGCCGCGGTATTTATTAAGGAGGATCCTGGGCAGGGGCCCATCAGTGAAAGCTTCCACTTCGCCTCCAAAAGTATCCCTGTTTTGTTAAGTGAGGACCTAGCAGAAATTTTCAGTTTCACATTAGTTTCTGTGCTTATGGAGCATGTAAGTGAGTTTGCTTTGCGCGGGTCTGGATGGATGTTGAGTCATGTAAAACATCTCGACATGCATGTCTCTGCATACCGACCATTCACGGTGGGGGCCGCGCATACAAAGTTGCCTGCATTTTTGTCTAACCGCAAAGCTTGTGTAAACATCGAGACTGACCGTGAGATGTGCTTTCTGTATGCCGTTATGGCAGGTGTGACGCCGGCGGCTGGGATGGTTACTCGTACTGGATCGTATCCTAATCCTCTCGAGGTTTTTGATACGACCGGTATGACGTTCCCCATGACACTGCATCAGGTTAAGATCTTTGAGAGTCTCAATAATATTTCCGTGAACATTTATTCTTGCGTGAGTGATCAGGGAACGATTATTGACGAGGATTTTAACAAACCCACTGATGCAAGTATCCAGCCGATTTGCATTACCTCTATGCGATGTGATCGCCATGTGAATATTTTGGCTATTCGTGCGTCTGGTGCTCCCGCTCATCTCCATTTCGTGACTATTAAGAATTTGTCCCGCTTGCTTTCTTCTCAACTCTCGCGTGATCAACATACAAAGTGGGTTTGTGACCGCTGTCTTCAGTATTTCCATACTGCGGACAAGTTGAACTCCCACACTGATTTGTGCAGCCAACACACGGCCGTTCGGTCAGTATTCCCGACTGAGGAGACCAAATGGCTCGAGTTCACAAATGTATCCAAGAAGGAACGTATGGGCTTTGTCGCTTATTGCGATACAGAGACCTACTTGAAACCGATGTCCACCTGTTTACCGGAGACCGATGCCTCCAGCACCACGACGGTGAACGAGCACGTGCCTTATGCATGTAGCATTTTATTAGTTTGTTCGTACGATGCTTCGCTTACCAGATATGCGCACTTTGAAGGGGAGAATTGTGTTGCCGACATGGTCTCTACCTTGATTGATATGACTAAGTGGGTGTGCGCGATTTATGCTAAGACCGTTCCCATGAAAGCCCAGACTCCTGCTGTTGCTGCGCGGTTGGCGAGTCAGACACATTGCCATATATGTAATAAGACACTAGGTGACAAGTCAGTGTTGGACCATGACCACCTGACCGGTGAGATTCGTGGCTATGCGCATTCTAAGTGTAATATTGCATTTAGACTGCAGAAGAACCAACTGGTGGCTATTTTCCACAATCTTCAGAATTATGATGCCCACTTTTTGATGAGACCATTAGTCTCACGTCATATTGCACAACCTGACGGTTCCTCCATTTTGGAGAACCCCGGGGAGGTCAGGGTTATAGGCACGTCTCTTGAAAGTTACAAGAGCATAACAAAGTACATACCGATTACCGGTAATGATGCGAGAGGAGGTACTCGAACAGTGCGTTTAAGATTCATTGACTCCCTTAACTTCCTAACTTCATCTCTGGATACTCTGGCAGGTAATCTCTCGCCTGCTCAGCTGAGCCTCACTCGTGTCCAGTTTCCAGAAGACGCACAGTTTGATCTAGCTCGTAGGAAAGGGGTGTTCCCATACGATTTCGTCACTAGTATGGCAGAACTGCAGACGACCTCACTACCCCCTAGGGAAGCATTTCATAATGCTCTTAGTGGGACTGACGTGAGTGACGGGGACTATGCTCACGCTAGATCTGCGTGGAATGTTTTCCGCTGTAAGACTTTGAACGATTACGCGTTGCAGTATTTGAAGGTGGATACGTGTTTGTTGGCTGACGTGTTCGAGAATTTCCGTTCAGTTTGTTGCCAGTCCTATGGCTTAGATCCGGCGCACTACATTACGGCCCCATCACTTGCGTGGGACGGTTTGTTGAGCAAGTCTGAGGTGTGTCTGGAATTAGTCACCGATCCAGATATCTATCTTTTCTTGGAGAATGCTGTTCGGGGTGGGATCACCAACGTTAGTCGGCGCTATGCGAAGGCTAACAATGTTTACATGAGCAATTATGACTCCAGCCTGCCGTCTTCCTACATCTGTTATTTCGATGTAAATTCTCTCTATGGTCATACGATGCTTGGTAAGCTTCCGGTGGGCAACTTCCAGTGGGTGCAGGAACTCGAATATGCAAACTGGAACTTTAGCACCATGGACACCGATGGTGACTGCTCATGTTTTATAGAGGTGGATCTATCCTTTCCGCGTGAATGTCATGACCGGCTATCAGACCTGCCGCTTGCACCCGTGAATGGCGTACCGGTGAACGGCAATATGTCAAAGCTCTTATTGACACTTGAACCGCGAAAGAACTATGTTTTACATGCAAAAACACTGCAGCACTACCTTACGTACGGGGCCGTTCTTGACAATGTTCATCGTGTTTTGCGCTTTGAACAAAAATCCTGGATGGCGTCGTACGTACGGTATAATCTGAATTGCCGTGCTCAGGCAGCGAACCCCTTTGAGAAATCCTTCTATAAATTAATGAATAATTCCGTTTTTGGCAAATCTTTGCAGTCGCCGCGTAGGGAGCGTGACATACGTGTGGTTTCGCGGTACAATACCATATATGGTGCGGCAGAGTTGATAGGTCGTCCGTCATTTAAGCCAAGGCGGATCGTCGATGAGAATATGGTCCTCATTGAGTTAGCCAAAGGTTCGGTAACCTTCAACAAACCCCTTTACACTGGTGTGGCCATCTTAGATTTATCCAAATTGCATCTCTATGATTTCCACTATAACTATATGCAGGTTAAGTTTCCCTTTCCATCTCTGCACCTGCTTTACTCAGATACCGATTCTCTTCTGTACCACATCGAGTGTCGCGATGTGTATTCTTCGATTCTCCCCGATTTGGCTTCTCGATTCGACACTTCGAATTATGCTCCAGATAATGCTCAAAGGTTTCCATCAGTCAACCACGGCATGACTGGTGTCATGAAGGATGAAGCCGCTGGACGCATCATTACTGAGTATGTTGGTCTTCGCCCCAAACTTTATGCATACAAGATGGACGATGGTGCTTTTACGCTTAAAGCCAAGGGTGTGAAGGCCAGTGTACTCAGCTCGCTACTTTTTGAGCAATATCTGGATTGCTTGCAAACAAATTCACGGGTTTGGGGGACTCAATATCATTTTCGTTCACGAAATCACATTGTTTGTACTGAACGCGTGACTAAGGTGGCGTTGTCATCAGGTGACGACAAGCGGAGCATTTCCGATGATGGAATTAGCACGCTTCAATGGGAACATTACCGTCTAGATCCCTGAACCTGAGTTCCCCACATAATAAGAGATTCTAACTTTTTTTTATTTTATAATTTTCCAGTTTTTTTTTTGTACTATCCTCATACCTTGGTACGCTCAATAAGCATTGCTGCTCCGAGTCGAGTTGTAGGAAAACAACAGCACTCCAAACTCCTCCTCCGCTCGGAGTGGCCAACTGGGTAGATGGCAACCAACTTCGATTCATTGCCTCCCCCTTCAGCCATAAAACATTAAGAATGTTGGACAGAACTCATGCACTACTGTACTGCGCATGTGGAGATAAAACCATCGGTATGTTTAACATGTAGAGATTGCACTCATCTTATTTACACGGTTCAGATAGTGAATCTGATAGTTTTCTTTAAATGCTAGTCTGTTTAATAATTTAAAGTAAATTTGAGTCTATCCTGATTTTAAATGCTAATGTGGTTAAACTTTGTTGCATGTCATCTTTCCGTCAAGACCAGGTCAACTATAGTCTTCATTCTGTCTCTGACAATTCCATAATGAACATGGCTGCTTTTGAGGAAATGCGCGATTGCATTGAATATGCGCTTCATGCTTGCATCGGCATGAATATAGATGCGATAGTACACCATCTAGAGGTCTCCGCGATCAATTTGTTCGCTGCATTTCCAGAGGAATACGAGTTTCTAACATACCTTTACAACGGTATTATAGCATGCTTTGAAGCTGTAATGGAGGCTCAAGAGCAAGTGGAGCCAGATGATGGAGTGGACAGCGGCTTCGGAGAGAGTGACGGTGAAGCATAATGCTTGCGCCCTTGTTAAACATGGAAAATAGGCCTCTCGGGGAAACTCGCCATGTATAAAAAAAAGGAGTTAACGCATCTAATGCTGTACCTCCTGAGACATAGTCTCTAAGGTGATGTGGAAAGCAGCATACCACTATAAATTCAAACACAAGTTTTTATTTATTTATTTTTTTTCAGCTTACACTCCAGAGAATCTTCCGCCACGTCGAGATGAAGAGAATGAGACTACACATCATAGTTATAAATTCACTATCACTAAATAATAATAATGAGCTTACACTATTATTAAATGCATTACAGGAAAGCTAACACTAAAGTATGCCTATAAGAAAATATTTCTTATGCCTGCTTCTGATGCATATAAAGGAACACATATCATGATCATTCAATATGGTGCACTCTGTGCATGTAAGGGAACAATCTTTTCGGTGCACTCTGTGCATGTATTGGAACGAGTCCTTGGGTGTATCATGTGCTTCCAAGATGGTGGGGCTGTTGAATCAAAGATGGCGGAGAATTGTTTAAAGGTTGTAATATTTTTTAAATTTAAATATCGCGCCCTCTGGTAGCAACACTTGTTACTAAATATATCGATTAGCATTCGACCTATCGAATGGTGCTGCGCCCTGGCAGCTGAAATATGAAATAAAAGTAAATATATCGATTAGCATTCGACCTATCGAATGGTGCTGCGCCCTGGCAGCTGAAATATGAAATAAAAGTAAATATATCGATTAGCATTCGACCTATCGAATGGTGCTGCGCCCTGGCAGCTGAAATATGAAATAAAAGTAAATATATCGATTAGCATTCGACCTATCGAATGGTGCTGCGCCCTGGCAGCTGAAATATGAAATAAAGATGGCGACGGTGGCATCATCTGGTATCGATTATATGAACTAAAAGATGGCGACGGTGGCACACTCTGGTAGCCAACTTGAGAATCAAGATGGCGGCGCCTCTGGCAACTAATTTTTGAATTTGCCGCGCGATACTAGCGACATCTACCAGCCAACTTGAGAACCAAGATGGCGGCGCCTCTGGCAACTAATTTTTTGAATTTAGCGCCATCTGGTAGTCTGTGCTAGAATTAAAGATGGCGGCTGTATAATAATTTTTAATTTCAAATGTGGCGCCTTAGGTATGCATTAAGGAAGGCAAAAACACCCTCCCCCCATTTATCATAAACTTGCCGTCAGTACATAGCATATATAGATTATTTATTCCACCATATTCCAATTGGTCTCGTGGTCTAGTGGTCAAGGCGTCCGCCTCGTAATCACGACATCCTGGACGTTTTCACGTCCCATGGATCGAATCCCAGCCTCGGCTCTGAAAATATTTTAGTTAAAATAAAATAATACCTGCTGCTACCTGGTGGCGACCAACAGAACTATATGACGTCACACAAGATGGCGGCCTCCAGCAGACGAAACAAGATGGCTGCCAGAATAAATCATGATGGCGGCCTCCAGCAGACGACACAGAATCATGACGTCACGATTCGAAGTTGGTGGAAATTTCTAGAAATACAAAATGGCGGATTTGCGAATTTGCGATTTGCGGATTTGCGGATTTGCGGATTTGCGAATTGCGGATTTGCGAATTTGCGGATTTGCGGATTTGCGGATTAGCCACTGGATTAGCGGATTAGCCACTGGATTAGCGCATAAAAAACTGGATTTGCACATAAAAAACTGGATTTGCACATAAAAAACCATAAAAAATGCGTAAAAAACCATAAAAAATGGGATAATCCCCGGATTACCCCGCTCCCCCCCCTCGCCTATGTTCCAGAGTCGGCACGCTCTCCCTACTACTGTGTGTACATTGTGTGTGTCCTGTGCCTACTGTGCGTTTATTGTGTGTCCAGTGTGTGTATTGTGTGTAAATTCCATGTCCTGTGTTTATTTATTGAGTCCGTGGGTGTACTGTGTGTGTATTGCATGTTCATTATATGTGTACTGTGTTCATTGCATGTCGAGTGTGTGTACTGTGTGTTCAATATGTGTACGTACTGTGTGTCCATTCTGTGTCCCCTGTGTCCTTAGTGTGGACTGTTTGTGTAATGTGTTACCAAGATGGCACCCAAATTCCAAGATGGCGGGCGTCACAGTAATAAATGATTACTGCACTGTAGTGGGTAAACATTTTACTTATATTACGGCTGCATCTAATAGCAAACGAAAACAAGATGGCGGTTTCCAGTAGACTAAAACAATATGGCGGCCTCCAGAAGACGAAAACAAGATGGCAGCCTCCAGCAGTCGAAAACAAGAAAGCGGCCTCCAGCAGACGAGAAAAAGATGGCAGACATGACACATACTAGCCAGCGATGTATATACCTGGGTATTAGTGGCATGAGATTAGTCTGCCGTGGCTTCCGTGAAGGAAGGATTGTCGCCATTTTTATATTTGTCCTCACCATGTTCGATTTGAAGACTCCATGCATAAGTGAGTTTTTAAATTAAAATTTGTAAAAAATTTTTTTATAAATATTAAAATTTTTCCCGAATATTTAGAATAATAATTTAGCATTTTGAATATGGCTGCCATGACGCCATGATCAAAAATTACATAATGTTTTATATAAATTTTTATAAACCAGTTTTTCATTATTATAAATTTTTTCCCGATTTTATATCATAAAAATACGGAGTCTCAATATGGCGGCCGTAACGAAAATTGTAGCTGTTACGTAACAATTCAAAATTTTGGCAATGGCATCCTATTGGTTTAGTTCAAATGTCCTCAAAGGTTATTGGGGGCTTGTAGATGAGGACTTTAAGTTACATTAAGGACATTTCAAGTCGTCGATATTTTTGAGGACTAAACGGGAAATTTTCCCTCAAAACTGGAATTTTTTTCCCGGAAGTAGAGAAATTTTTTAAAATATATTTTTGGCTTAGTTGTTTTCTGAAAACTTAAAATTTTGTTGAATCTAGACAAATTCTTGACAAATTTTGAGTAATTTTAGGCAAATTTTGAAGATGAGTGTAAAAGGCCAAGGTCAAAGGTCAAGGTCAATATCATGCATGTAGGCCGCCGGGACGTCGCAATCAAGACGGCGGACATGCACACAATCCTCACTGCTACTACTGGCGCCGGACATTTACATACTTATAAAATATAAATATATAAAATAATATACATAACTCAATGTAAAATAAATTGTTAATACATAGGATAAATAAATAAGTAAAAAGGTAACAAATAGGAAAAATAAATATTTTATAAAAATATATATAATAAATATTAAAATTAATGTGTTCGAACAAAAATATGAATTTCATTTGAACTGTATAGTAAACAAGACGCTTAGCCACTTTTTAATTCTCAGATGACGTAGGGTGTTAGTGTATACCTTATTGACGTTGGTAAAAAAAAGTCGTTTCGTTGAAATGACAGTGTGGAATTGTTCTAGAACTATAAGTAATCAAACACTGCAGACAGCCGAAAGAACACAATATTGCTAAAAACACGCAAAAAACATAAACACAGGGCAGGTCTGCAGGGCCAAGCAACCGCCCAGCACCTTGCCAGCCCTTATTACTGACGCACAAGTTAGGCTGCGTTCCTAATTTAAAAAAAAATTATAATAAGCGAGTGCACAGCAGGCCATGCGCACGACTTTGCACACGACCTGTACGAAATCGGTTCACAATTTAAATATTAATGTTAATTTCAGCTAATGAAATTTCACGATGTTTCTGACATCTGTTGGTAGTGTTAGTAAGGAACTATATTAAAAACGATATGATCATTTCATAACATCTGACCAGCTATTTGTGAGCACAGTGTAAATTCGGATTATGATGGCCTAAAGTTATAGTTAACCATTCTAACCACGACAAATTTTTTATTTACATTTGTTGCTTATTTTGTGTTACAATGATGCGCGCGCATCTTAAAATTTCACTCTCATCATTTTTTCATAACGCACCTAAAGAACTATAACTTCAAAAAAAGTAAAAAACAAATTACCTACCGCCGAGTTTTAAACCACGTCCCTTCAGCATATTGACCGCGCAGTATAACCACTGCTGTGACAGAAGGTTACGAGGAAAATGTATATTATATTTGATGTAATACCAAAATAATGTGATTTTTTTAAACCTTGGAATTTACTCTTTACTATGACTGTTTTAGTTTCCCAAAATAAATTCCATGGTAATTTCACTATCATAAATTTTCATTTGGCACACCAATACGTTTGGTATGTCCCCTAACGTGGGTTTATGTTCATACACGTGGGTCCGCCATCTTCCTGTGAAAATGTCGTCACATGTTGCGCGCGCAGCTTCAACCTGTTAATTTTGTGTTACAGTGATGCGCGCGCATCTTAAAATTTAACTCTCATCATTTTTTTCATAACGCGCCTAAAGAAGTATAACCTCAATAATATTGCATGGAATGTAAGTGTAGTCTAAAGTAAATGAAAATGAGCAATGATATCAGTCCTGTGAATATGAACTTTCTATTTGTGGGAGGAGTAAAAAAAATGTACACCTATACTTGTTACTTTCATTACTATCTTAAATCTATTATACTTTACATTAACATAAACATATCATATATATTTCAGTTTTATACTAGAAATAAGTAAGTAAATATGTTTTACCTGATGCCGTAACAATGTTGCATCCTCATATAACTGCACCACAACATTTATTTCGACCTCTTTAGCCTGAAGTTGTTTTTCCAAGTCTTCTAACTCGGCATTGCTTTCAGAAGAATCAGCCGCTTCTTTCAGCTGTTCCATTCTTTTGTCCATGTCTTTGAAATCACCATAGAGTTTTTTCAGCACACTATATAGATCAGACTTTCCGATTACGGGCGGCTTGGCCAAGACATTTTGTCGGGTGGGTAAATTGTCAGATCCCTTGGGCTGGTCTCCACACTCGGGTGACGAACTGATTCCGAAAGCAGGGCCTTCTGGTGCATTCTCGTCACAATTTAGAACGTGTGAGAGGATGGACTTGTAGTTTACAGTTTGCCTTCGTAATCCTACAGAATCTCCTTTTCCATTCCCATGTTGGATAGGCAGCGCGCAATTAACGGACCTGTAAGTATTCCCCTTTAACTTGATTAGGGACAGTGCAGTCTGTACATTCAGTTTCAAGTTGTGACTAGGAGTCGTAGACTTTGCTGGCACAAATGGTATATTCTGGTAGACGGGTTGTTCGAGTCGTCTCGGAAAGTTTCTTCTAACAAATGGCGTTGTATGAGGTCGATTGCTAACGGGAGCATCACCTGCAGCTTTGGGATTATCAATTTTTCGAGCTTTCAAGTTCATTGTAGGTTTAGTTTGCGCTACTTTCGGATCGCTGCGCTGCGAACCTTTCGATTTATGAGAAATGCTATTTGAACTGATTCGTCTTTTGCTGGCATCATCAGAGCTCTTTGTGTTTTCCGTGGATTTATTCCCAGACTTTTTGCTTGTGTGGGATAGTGCTGTAGTAGGAACATTGTTTTCAAATTTGCCATTCTCTCTATTTTTCAAACTGTTTTGCATCAAAGTATCCAATTTGTGATATCTTCCAGCACCTTTCTTATGTGATGTATCGTCTTTCATGCAATGCCTAGGAGAAACTTGGTGATTTTTAGACCTGTTCTTTTTAACAGACGACTTTTGGGTAAGACCCTGCTTCCCTTTCTTGTGTACGATAAAGCTGGCAGTCCTCTGTACCATAGTAAGTGATTTTTTTGGAGAGTTTTGATGTTTTTGCTTTTTATCATAGCTGCCACTGCCACCATGGGATTTTTTTGACGTGCCTGATGCATTAATGTTGATTTTCTTACGAGTCAGTCTATTGCCCTTCTTGCTTTCCTGTTCAGTTTTGCTTTCATTTATTAATTCGTCACTTGTTGCCTCGTGATAATTCGTGTTACATACGTGCATAGGTTCATTCTTGTAGGAATTTGGCAGTGTATAAACTTGTTCATATTCATTTTGTGCAGAATCAACATTCGGAGTCTCTCTGGCGCGATCATATCGTATCATCTTTGTTACCGTGACTTTCGCTTGCAATGTGCTGGAGATGCGTTTGTTATTACCCTTGTTCACAGCCGTTCCACTGTCGGGAGATGTGTTACCATGATTCAAGCCACTGTCTGTAGCACTCACAAACTGTCTGTCACCGTCAGGGTGACAAGATGGACTATCATTCGCAGCGTTAATGGTTTTCATGCTATTCAGTTTCTGTGTCATCGTGTCGCACCGATCCTCTACATCTGTTAGCTGTTGTTCGTAGTAAGCAGGGTACTTACTTGAACTACCCATCCGTCGTTCTAGATTGTACACTCAGCGAAACCTTACACAAAAATATTTACCTGCAAAGAAAAATTTGTTACAAATTAAACCAAAAATACCTATGCTACGTGTTTATTGTGTTGCCAAATTCCAATTCACCGTCCATTAAGTACATGGCCCATACGTTAATGAACATGTTTATATACTTAATGCCGTAAAGTATATGGTAAGATTGGTTGGATTTGGGAGGGGCAGGAAGATTAGTTTCAAATATGTCAAAATATTCCTTATAATATTGGCAACAATTGAAAAATAATTTCAAACACCAATTTAAAAATTAATAGAAAACTTTGGTTTGAATTTTTTATGATTCTGAACATAAAAATTCATTTTGCCTTTTTCACATCCATTGGAAAAAAAATTGTATTTTGTACGATAAATCTAAATTTACTACATTTTGGGGTAAATCGGACTTAATTAATGTTTTGGTTAAAATTTCAACCTAGTTAAATTTATTAGTGGGTTCTCCTTCTGTTGCATTTTTATAATTGGCAAAAATTTCAACATAATGAAAGTATAAGCTTGATTTTAAAAAACAAATTCACTGCTTTACCTAATCTTACCCTACACGTGTTTTCAGGACCTACGTAATAACATATAATTTACTTATATACGTTTTATTAAATCCCATATTGAAAACTGCTTTAGGCATCATTGGTTAGTGTTCACAAATTCGTCAGCCGAACAAAAACAGGCAAAAAACGTCCTTACTAAAATTCTTGGACGACTTGAGTGATGTCATTTACATAGATGCTTATTATTTTTTCACGTGTATGTTTGGGTAAATAACTGTATTGTGGCCAGACCGTCGCTGTTCTCCCCCAGTCCCCGATTAATATGCGGGTGCACTTGAAATGTAACCTTGTGCATTTAATGCTACATTTTGCAAAGAAAAAATATCTAAATTCAGTATAGACCATGTTAAAAATTCAAGAACGCAGTTTTTTTAGTTGCGACCTTGCGTACTACACATGTACTTGTAGCGTACTTGACAAATCAGGACAAGTCAAATGTTAGGCCTTTTCAGACGGTACAAGCCAGCCGAACGGTTGTTTACAATTATAATTCCACAAATAAATTTTATGGGAATGCAGTTGGAAACAAATTGGCTTTAAATGATTCAGAGATTATAAATGTATTATTTACCCAATTTAATGGCTTGAATAATGAACTTTGGTACCTTGGTAAAACTTTTTTTGGAATAAAATATAACGCCATTAATTAAAGTACTCAACCATTTCAGTGAACAATTCATGTCTCAATGAGTTTATCAAACCTTGAATTTGTGGGTTAAGTTGTAGCTACCTACAATCAAGTGATGAACAATTTTGGCTATGAAATAAATACTTTTTTATTTCTATTAATTATTAAAAAATAACTAGACATTATTGTGATTATAGCGTGAGATTACTACCATACAAAAATAATAGTTTACTTACAATGAAAAAAATAAAATTAAGGGTATCTTAGGAATTGACAAAGTGTGACTGGAAAGTTAGGCTAAAATAAATATACCCTCTAAAATGAGCTATCGCTCGTACTACCGCCTTTGGAGCCACGCTTGGTAGTACATTAATTTCATTAAAAAAATAAAGGTGTAGTTGCGGATGGTGACACATACCAATCCAAAGGGTGCAAGGCTTTAAAGGTACTGCCGTATAGGTTCACAATTATAAAGAGCAGACAAATTCGGATCCATAATGACGGTCAGGGTACAGCCAAATTAAATTTTCTAATGCAATAATTTTAGTACATTTAGAATTGAAGTATTTAGTACATTTTATTTGTGATTTACGGATGTCCTACTGTCTATAGCACTGCAGTAATATAATACTTTAGTAAGTTTGTTGAAATATGAAAAGGAATTAAGAGAAATATGAACATTATTTATGGTTCCTCCTCCTCCTTCCTTTCTATAAATCAGCCAATAATTGCTGATACAAATACTTGTTTCGAGATTGTGTCAATGCTAAGAACTTAATTACCACTTTCATTGGCACTTCCTATTACGGAGAACTTTTCAGAGAAGCAGATAGTTTGCCCATGCAAAGATATGTCAAACTAGCCGTAGGGATAGGTAAAAAAAAAAAAAAAAAAAAAAAGCAGCCTGCCTGAAAAATGTGTGAGGTGGGATAGGGAATCGTTACCATTTATAAAACCAACCCTAGTATAAATTATCAGGAAAGAATAACTATTACTTTCATAAATAACCAAACCATCGAAAGGAGTTAAGTTTTTGGCTACATTGTTTTAAACAGTTTATACTTCAATTTTCTGAGCGAGGGCTCCTTCATATCTTGGTGAGGTAATTCACATTCCTCTAACCCTCTAACCCTCCCCAGAATGTAGGAACGACACTGGCAAGGACCAAAAACGTAATGCCTTGGTAGTGGAAACGGGAGTACCCCTAGAAAAACCCCCTCCCAGGGCCGGAACTAAGGGGGGGCATGGGGGGCATGTGCCCCGGGCGGCAAATATCAGGGGGCGGCAAAATATTAAAAGTGGTTCACTAAAACAAGTTGATTCTAGTCATTAAAAAAAGTTTTGAAAGTGTACATATCGCAACCAATATGTTAGCCAAGAAATTAAGAAATTCTATTTAACTTGATTATGCATAATTTGTAAATATATTCGTACTCCAAATGCGTTACTTCACTCTAAGAAACAAGTATTACCATAATTCGTGGTCTGGAGTGAGTAAAACCACTGCGATGAGAGCTGGTATCTCAAGGACCCGTTGCGCGGGTGATCACTTGGCTGAGCAAGATGTAGCCCTTTCTCTGATAAATACCCTCATTTTACCAGCCCCTACTCAGTCGCTACTGTGTTTTCGTACCATGTGCGTCTCTGCCTGAGGACGGGAGCAGATAGCAGTTCCCGAAACGTCGCTTGTTTCTGTTTTGGAAAAACTATTGTGTTTGTTTCGTCTTTTCGTTTTGTCGTGTTTTTGTCTCGTTTCAACCATTGTGCTGAATTTTTTTTGGGGTACAATATTTTTGTGTCATCATGATTTGTGGGTTCTTTTCGTTCTCTTAGTACATTTTTCTTTGTTTTTCTTTGTTTGTTGACCATATTCCTGTTACGGAATATTTTGTGGTGTTTATATTCTGTTGACAACAGCAATTTTTTTGCTTAATTTGTGCTTTTTGTCTTTTGGTTATTTTTACTTATTTATTTATTTTATTTTTTAGTTTTCTTACAGAAAAAGTGCTTAGCAATGGCGTATGTCCAAATGTAATGTTGAAAGTCATTGACAGATTAATTATGGAACTGAGTAACAGGTTTAAGGCTTTGGAGAACATTAACAATAAGTTTGGATTTTTTAGTGGTGTTCAAATTCATAAAATGGAAGTAGAAGATTTAAAAGTCAAAGCAGCAGAATTAGGAAACACAGGGCCGATCTTAACAAAGAATAATTCGTATTTGAAATTGAAAGTATTAAGCACCATGCATTAACAGTAGACTATGAATTAAAAGATGCTACAGCATCAACAATGTTGAGCCTTATCTACAAAATTAAATTGGAGGAGGCACATCCTAACATTACTACTGCTCTGAGAATGTTTTTCACCCTTCCAGTTACAATTGCGTCAGGTGAAAGAAGTTTAGTAAACTTAAACTTATTAAAAGCTATTTGAGAAGCACGATGGGCCAGCAGAGATTAACAAATCTAAGTATTATTTGTATCAATTGAACACAAACGAGCTGCTTTGATCAATTTTGATGATATTATTAACACTTTTGCAGCTAATCATGCTCGAAAAATTAAATTTTGAACTGAATTTCTTTGTATGGTTATCAATACAATATTATACTTAATTAAGAAGCACATGTTCCTTATGTAATTTTAGTACTTAATAAACTTATTGGTAAGACATTAATTTTCACTGTTGTGCAAACAATAAACAATAGTTTGATAACAGTCTACTTCATTATAATAAAAATGTAATTGTATTAGTTTTCCAATTAGTGTACTTGATAAATAAAAGTTCTCAATTATGTATAAGTGAATGGTATCATTTCAACCACCGCTTCTAACGAAAAAGGGTATTTTATAATGTTGGTAAGAAGGGGGCGGCAAATTAAGCTTTGCCCCCCCTAACGAATCTCCTAGTTCCGGCCCGGCCCCCTCCCCAGGCTTTTGGCAACGTCCGCCACATTTTCACACTTGCGGAAGATCCGGGGATTTAAAACGGGTCGCTCTGGTGATAAAGACGAGTGATATGTTGACTTCGTCTGTATCTAAACCCCCCTTTCCCCGGAATGTAAATGACTATTCCTAAACGCACCAATGCCCTAAGACGGATCTCGAACACATGACACCCCACTTGGAATATTAATCGCTGACCACTACATTACAGAAACAGACATGGATTGTGGAGTAAATTAAAGAATGAATAATTTGGCTATTTATAAACTTTTTCAAACATCGTTTTGGTTTCTAAGTTGATAGGCTCCTAAATTATTTTACTTCCGATATTTCGTGTTTTTGCAAATATTGATAAATAATTTTATAATATAACCATATGAAATATTTATAAAACACTTTTTCTACAAACAAATCCTTATTTAATGCTTTTTTAAGAACTTAAAAGTAAATATTTGTGAAAATCCTATCATATTACTGGAAGCATGGAATTATGTTTCGGATTAACCGTTCGTACGTAGCCTTCGTCTTGAAACACATTATATATATTTTTTTATATGTATTTACGTCAGTAAAAAAATAGGTTTTCCCAAAACTATAGGGTTATTGGGAATACCTTATTTTCATTTATTTAATGAAATACAAACATATTTTTAAGACGAAGGCTACACACGAAAGTTTAATCCAAAACTGTTTACCACGTGGTTTCATGCTTTCAGTACATGCTAGGACTACACATTAGTATTTGCCATTAAATTCACAAAAACCATTAAATAAGGACTTGTTTAGTTGATGAAGCTTTTTCTAAACAATCAAATATGGTTTTATTAAGAATTTTGTGACGTGATAACGACTTATAAATCGATGAACTCTGGCTGCACGCACAAAAAAGCATGACTCATTGCCACGTTCCGCCTGAGCCGAGCGTGCAAGCGAGAGCGCGGAACAAGCGATAGAAAGGCACGATCGGCCTAAGCGTTCGGCTTGTGACGCATCTATCTCTATTCCACTCCATCGGCCGATGCGTCCGAGTAGAAGAGAGACAGCGGCAGCGCACAACCTACACGTGAACTGTTTTGTCAACTGTTTATAAAGGGAAATTAAAAGTTAACGTGGTTTCCATTTTTTATTACAACAATAATTGCTGCAAAAAGTAATTAATTATTGCATTTTAAGAATTTGATTAGCGATATAATCTCATATATTTGTTCTTTCATTATTTAAAAAAAAGTAGCATCGGTCGGCGAGTGCAGTAATAGGCCTAATATGTTATGTTATAATTTTGACTAAAAATTATCGTCTCTTATAAACGATCGTATATAAAGTCAACTGCTTTTAATTTAGTATTCAATTTAAAAAAATTATCGTGCTTAGCTATTAATGTAAGATTAAAAATTAATATTTAACCTCACACATGTCATAACAATGTGTCTTAAATGACAAGTTGAACCAGCCAACCACCGTGCGAGAAAATCTTCTATAATATCAAACAGGTTAAGACGGGCTTTTTAAAAGCAGCAATTTAAAAAAATTGATTTATTTGTCTAATTTCGTCATTTTATATTAACAATTTATTGATATTAATTAGTTTAAGTTTATTTCTATAACTAATTGTTCCTGACTATATTCAAACAAATTATTTCAATTAAATTTGCAAAAAACTGTAAATAATATTTGAAAATTAAAAATTAATGTTTTAACCAGAGTTTTTAAAATATTTATGTTTGAGTTTTTAAAATATTTATGTTTTAAATACATGTTAACGCAGTGCATGGGAATTATTATTTTATCAAGCAGGTTTTGGTGGGCTTTTCAAAAGCATCAGTTTAATGAATGTTATCTAGTATTTAAATTTCATCGTTTTATATTAACACTTCGTTAAAATTAATTTTATTGAAGTTAATTTCTTAAAAATAATTACTCATAAATATTTTTAAACAAAAATTCACATTTAACTTGAAAAAGTTGAAAAAATCAAATCATGGATGAATTTAATTAAGTGTATTAATTCGTATTTAATTACATGTATTTTAATCTAGTTCACGCCAATTTAAAAAAAATCATAAGTTATCAAATTTTAATTAACAATGTATCAATAATTACTTTTTCTTTGTTAAAATAAACTTTGTTAAAATTTGTAATTTTCAAATTAACTCCTTTGTATTATACAACATAATAATTCCTTTATAGTTAATAAATTCAATTCATAAAAGTGTGCAATTTTTCATAAATGTTTTCTTACTTATGACGTTATCACGTAAAATTATCGTCCGTAAACCGACTTTTTTTTAATCATGTGAAAAAATAAGAAATTATAGAAACAAAATAACTAAGGATACTACCCCCTTAATACTATATTGTGAGGTCGATTAGTACAGTCAGACACGGAACATCTAAAGCCTGTATCACACGATGGAAGACTTCATACAGGCTACGCTAGAAGCTTCCAGGAAAACAGCTAGCCAAGCCTCTATGGTAGAAGGTATGGCTGTTTCTATGGCCAAGCTTATGCGAATGGTTTTATTAATATACCTAGTTAATACTTTTTGTATTGCATAAACTTGGATGTTCCTCATAATTGTCGCATAATGCTGTAACTACTTCAACAGACCACATGATCACAGAGTTTCAAATCAGTAATCAAGATAATTTAAATCCCTCCAAAATATTACAGTTTTTAACACTAAAGGCTCACTATAACTTCATTCTGATTGGATAAAATTTCAACCTTCTACGAATCCTTCCACAGAAATTTGAACACGACCGATTACAGAAACTTCCATAAAAACTGCCAGCGCTCTGCTGATTTTTCCACAGAACCATCCATATTTGCTGCCATGTAAGACATTCCAAGGAAACTTCAATCGTGTGATAGTACCTTAAGAAAAATACTAGGCAGATTAATCAAGCTGAGTGATACTTTTACTTCAAACTCAAGACACGACAGCCCAAGCAAGGTTCAGAGTCATAATTAATTTGACAATTTAGAATTAAATATTAGGGGCGGTTTACAGTTGATTGTACATTAAGTGTTCAGTTCAAACTTAATATTTTTTTAGATGTGAGAGTCCTAAATTTGAAACTTCAGGGAAATATATAAATCCCAATTAATCAGATTGTGTGGGTATCAAATTATATATAAGCTATCGTTGCAAATAAAATGAAAAATGGTTTATTCGTATCATACAAATATAGTTAAGTAGCAAGAGTAATATATCAATGTGAAACAGTACTTACATAATAGAAGGATTAACGGAACTCGTAACTGAATTTGGACAGTCCAAAAGATAAAAATTTTCACGTAAACAAAACCAAAGATATGTTTTAATTTCGTAAAAAGATTTTCATTTTTTTTTTCAACATAGAACATTCAAATCTATGTTTACAACAAAGAACATGTTAGGCTATGGAGTAAAACTGAAAAAAAAAAAAGTGGTAAATTTCGTTTTAAAAACGAAACTTCTTACCATCGGGACCTGATTCTGACGCTGTCGGAATAATTACTCTAGATAAATGATCCGATAGTTTCACTCCGGTAGAGAGAGAGTTGGAATGTTCAAATGCCTATTATTGAAACGGCTATAGCGGATATCGTAATCAACAGTGTCGGGTTAACTAAAAGCATGGAGTTAGGAAAAGTCAGGAGACGGCATGCTGTATATTTTTATTTTTACCTCGTCATCGTCATATTGTAACGCCTAACCAACAGTTCACACCATTTTGCAGTGTTTTAAATGTAGCTAATCTACTCTTACTTAACCTACCACCACTATTGCTCCGACAGTTCCAGTCTTTATGCTTGGCATTAATATCGCCGACTGCTAGAAATGTGGGAGCTGAGCCATATAAGATGTCCAGCTCGTTTTCAGTTAGTGACCTCCCCGGTGGTGCATACATCGAAATAAGCACTATTTGTTGTTTATTGACTTTAAAAGTAATTGCAACAGCTTCTAATTTATTAAATTCAGGTAAATGAAATTCACTATGTTGTATACTTCTGTTCATATATAGGGAGCCGGGGGTAATGCCGATCAACGAGGAATGCCGAGCACCCAATTTTCTTGGAAGTGACTGTATCTGACGGTGCCTCACAAGTGCTGCTAACTGCCATCCCACATTTCAACAATTCGCGCGCTGCTGCTTCTGATGAGAGTTGTGCTCCGTGAACATGTTTTGTGTTGTTTCCTTCTAATTTTTCTTCAGTAATACGTCAGTGTAAGTAAATAGCTTTAATTAATTGTTAGTTCAGTAGTTTTCACTTCATTTAAATCAATTGTCATTAGTTTTAAGATCTGCATTGAACACAACCTGTTTCATGGCGGATGCGTTCGGGGGTAAAGCCGATCACAGTGATCGGCATTCCCCACATAATTGTTGGCATTTCAAAAAAGTTTCTGTTTATCTTTTAAGTATTTTATTTACCGAAAATGATAAGTGTAAAATTATCATAGGCCTATTTCTGAAAAGACATTTTTCTTTTCAGCATATATTTAACACATTTTATGGTACTTGCTAGGTTACATGTAAGCCTATATAGCTAGCTTGTAACAAATTATGTCTGTACTTATTTTGTGCAAGCATAGCATCACAAACACAGGATAATAATTAGTAAGGGACATACCTAATGTATTGTGTGCCAAATGAAACTTTTTTAAAAGTGAAATTGTCCTGGAATATATTTAGTAAACTAAAAAAGTCACAGTAAAAAGTAATAACACATTTTAAGAAACCTAAGAAATCTGGCATTACAATGATTATAATACATATTCTCCTTGAAAACCTAGAGGGTAAGCTGGGCAAGCTCAAGGACATGGTTCAAATCTCATCAGTGGAAAAAATGTATATACTTTTACTTTTCAATTACATTTTAATATAAACATACTATAAAATAATGTCGGATCACCTCGTAATAGTCATTTGTTTGTAGGACGTATTTAAGGACTAATTTCAATCGTTTAAGCAAAAATAAATATACATTCATATATAATTAGTGTTGTAAGTTATATGTTTTAAAATTTCTGTACAACATTAACAAAATGAGAATTCATTAATTTTTCTCGTAAATGAGGTTAAATGTTTACACATCACTGCCGAGTATTGAAAGACTCGCTCATATTTTTTTTCAAAAATTATTTATAAAACAATGTGTTTATCGACATCATTAGATTTGTCATTCGCAATAAATGATATCAATACTAAATGTCAATTACTTCATACTAAATGTCAATTACTTCATGTATTTGTATTAGCCATTCATTATGAACTTCATTCATTGCATTAAATATATACGATGCTTTAAAAAATCCAAATTTTGATAATTAGAATATAAAAAAATATATGACTTAAAAAATGTGATATCTAGATGTCATTTTTCGGTTCCTATCTCTCCCCATTGAGCCGCAATACCAAGAACGAGTTCATGTTTCTGCCTGTAATTAATAATGCATCATTCTGGAATGAAAACGATGACGTGGCGGTCGCGCGGACACGTCATAACGAGATCGGTCGCGCGATTGCTTGTCGGAGAGGGGCGTGGCGACGGATAGCCATCGGCTCAGCTCACCACAACCGTGCGATGGCCATTGCAACCCTCACTCGATAGTCACTTGTTTCCTCCTCGCCTTCCACTGGCCAGGGGCGACTGCTGGAGGCTGCACGCGGAAGCGCTTCAGGCACACGCATCTCTGTAGCTTTGCTGCAAGCTGTCCACTGTCCGTGGGAAGCCTGACATTCACCGAGCCCCGATCAGTCTCGTCCGTGGAGATTCGCTGCTCGCTCGTGCAACGTCACAGGGGGTACGTGGGAGAGACACCATTTGGTGAGAATTAATACGTTTTCACGAGTATAGAGTAGGTACTTAAAATTACGCTTGCTTAACTTAACACATCTTTCATTTAAGTTACGATCTCTCTGCAACAAAGATTTTAATTATTATTCATGTTATTATTATAATATGATAATTATTAGTAATTATTATTTTACTACCGAGATGAAATAATCGAAGATGCATGATTGCTGATTGTTGGGGCGTAAGACTCGGGTTCGATGAATATTATGGTCCTTGCGGTCTTGCGTGTGAGGCCGGAAAGCCATCAAATCTTGGAGCTCACATGAGGAACTGACACAACTATTTCCTGTCAAAGGTAAATAATATTTATTATTTTCTTGTTGACTTTTAAAATTCAAAATTCTTTGGCATAGCTGAAGTGCCTAATATATAGATGTTTATTAGGTAATAAAGCCTATCGAATTTCTCAATACAGGATCTTCAAATTTTAGAAACAAACAACAATGTAGCCTAAATTGTGATATCTTGCACCGATTTTCTCGGTAATAATTAAAAATATATACCCATAGATGAAGGCTATAGAATTTGTTTTTGGCTTAAGGTTTAACAATTTTAAGAGATGCCAAAAGTGTGACTTTTCAAAGTGTGTAGTAGAAAAAATCAAGCTCCAACTGCGAAATGTAAAATAAAAAGACTCTTCTGTGAACTGTTTCAATTACAATGCTAGTTTGCAAGTTTTCTGTCGCAAATCGTTTTCAAGAGTTCTATAGTAAGATCTGTGCTCGCAGATCATAGGGCGAAGACGTGTTCAGTGAGTGAGTTGTTCGACCTCATTGGCGATGCAAGGCCATTTAGCCAGAGCGAGTTATCTAAGCTTAGTATATAATACATTAATTTTATTTTCAAAATAAAACTCTTCTGTCAATTTGCCCGTTTTGGTCAATAACACCTACGATTCCCAGGCACCTGCAGAAGTGAGTATTCACCAAAATGTTTAGAGTTTCACTGACGACACTCGTCGGAGCTGCCTCGGCTCGCACCGGCCGTTATGTCCCATTTCCGTTCCTGCCGAGGCGTGTGCGGGAGTGCGTGATCTTAACGGGCGCAGAGTAGCGCAGTGCAGCGCAGAGCAGCGCAGTGCGACATCAAGAACGAGCCGCGCTACTGGCGGAACCACAGTCGTCCCGAGCGAGTGTCGATCAGGGCTTGTGTTTTAAATACATATAAACAGCCACTAACTTATAAAACATCATCTATACATTTTTAAACATTAATAATTAATAAACATAGTTAAATATGCGACTACATTTTCAAACATGGCCTAGCTCGACTACCGTTCCTTACACACTTCATGCACGGAGACAACCAATTGATGCCCGGTGGCCATTAGGGGCTCGACAGCTTTCACCATGCACCGAGGCTGGACAAATTCGTGCAATGCGGAGTCGTCGCAGTCTTTTGTCATCACTAAAGTAGCTTTATCATCTTTTCGCATCGGCTCCGCAGCTGGCCCCAATCGGCCTGGCTCTAACCCACCAGCCACATAAATTATTCATCTCTCTCCCACAAGTTGACGTTTTTTATTTACTCAGTAATTCTTTCGTCGCCTGGCCTTGAGGAGCGATCCAGTGTTCATGTGATAAAGACTCGGCCAAAAGCTGTTCTAGTTCTACGGGTCAAAAATTCACTTTTGACATTGTCTACGTTTAATTCGCCCAGAAGCTTGGCCAGTGGTTATTTACTGGACCCACATGGCACGTGTGCTTCATTGGCCCTCCCCCCAGACATACCAGTAACAGTGTTAATCGTCATGTTTCTAAGTGCTGTACGTTCAGCGATGTGTTCTTTGTAACTGTGATTAATGTAGTGTAACATCTTCCCATGGCTGAACACGTAATCAAGCATTAACGTTGTGTAATTATAACATGGGCTTAAGTAATGCCACAGTCATTCCGCGATTGGCGCCGCATTCATCAATTAGTGTTCTTTTGTATTTGTGATCAGGAAATACATCATACCACAGTTACACCATCACAGACTCTGTACCGACTCGCAGTTCCGCCTATGAAAACCGTCACTTTACTCAACGACCGCCACTTGATCTAAGGCTCTGACTAATTAATCACTAGCCAGAGATTTATAGTGTGCCAGGATGAGCTTCGGGTCTCAGCTCGAGACAGACTATGCACGGTGATAGCACCATGTACGAGGGTTGTGTGTGTGATACATATTGTCCTGCTGCCTCGAGCCACATGGCCAGAGACCACTCTTGAGGAGAATATCGGGTAGGTACTAGCTCATGCAACCTCCCGCTAGTTGGTGTCTGGGCAAAACCCATCGTTACATTAGCTGAGGCATTCAGGAGGACATCAATACACAAGTGTATTGCATTTTGTGCAAATTTAGTTTTCCATATATTTCCCTGTGGTTTAATTTTCGCTAAAGAAAATTGCCATCGATTGCAACACCTGACTGTCCAGCTAGATAGTTATATATTTAGCTGGCTCGGTGTTTTTCAAGTTTGAAAACTTGACTTAGAGACTCAGTACTGGGTGCTATGTCATGTTATTATCACCATCATTATCATCATTATAGTCATCACCATCATCAACATTGTAATCCTTATGCTGAAGAAAAGGGAAATCACCACAGGATATCTTCTGTAGTTCATTTGGAGGAGTCAAGATTTATCAATAGTGCAACATTGCCTGGGTCAGGTCTGAAAAATAGCTTTGGGGAAGCTTTCACTTTCGTCATTGTCATCATCGTCATTATCATTACCGTCATCATCGTTATCATCATTGTCATCACTACCATCACCACCAATATTTATTTATGCTAATAAACTTTGAATGCATGATTGCAAGAAGTACACTGGTTTTGAGAGAATAAGTTATATGATGTAGTGTATAATTTGCCAGTGTACATCTATAATACTGTAGAGGTTACACGAGTATTTATTATAAATACTTTTAGTCAGATGCGACTCTGAACTCTTCTTGATGTACAGAAATTTTGTACCGAAGTTAAATTTATAAGAATGGAAAATTTTTATGTATGCTGATTTACAGCAAATACGAAAAGCATGGAATGATGTAATATTTAATGTAGTATGTTTCGATGTCACTAATTGGTTAATCTTAATGTCGCTTAGTTAAAAAATGTGTTTATTCACACTTAAATTTGTTGAATATGTACTTACATAAATAATACACTACTTTCATTGCAAAATAAACAAAATACAATTAAAAGCAAAATCAATAAGTGATAAAATTTGTCAATGTTATTGAAAAGACTATGGCTAAACATTTGAAAAACCATTAGACAATATCTGTGTAATGTAAGACCTTCTCATTTAAAGTTTAGTTTATGAAATACTCGAGCTTGCATTATATATGTATATATGTATATATTTCATTTCAGATAACCTCTGGATTACAATGTCAAGATACCTACAACTGGCTATAATGATACTTGGAACAGCTTCCGGAAAAATAATATACAACAACTATAATGGCTTTCCAGGACTGATTGACGAAAGAGTTTTTGGAATGACTTCAGCCATTATTGATAATTTCATGAAACCAAAGATTAATCTACTGGTAATTTTAGATGGAAATTATATGCCCTCTTCTGCTACTACCAGTTACATCCTTAATATATTTTCTCAGGAAAGTCGTTCTATCTTAGTGCTGACACTTCTAAATAGCACGAACAGACAATGCATAGTCTACAATGCCAGCAGCGAAAACCAAAAAACGGGTTTTGTGATATTTTTCGAAGAAATGAACAAAGAGAGGTTCTTATTAATTCTCTCTGCATTATCACAGAGTGCATTTTGGAATGTTGCATCTTATTTCCTTTTTGTCATAGTAAATTACACAGAGTGTGACCAAGGGCAATTAAGTGACTTTCTGAGACAATTTTGGGTACAGTACGAGATTTTGAACTATGTGATCATATATAGCTGCAGCAAAAAATCGTTGATTAATGAACACTCTATAATAGAAACTCATAATTACAGCGTAAAAGCATTTGCTTTTAACCCATTTGAGAATGACGGTGATGGAAAGATATTGCTTGTAAGACGCGAAGAAGATCCGTTTGCCGATAAACTGCTAAATGTTCATGGGTATCCTGTGAGTGTCATATTGCATCACGAGCCACCATTTAGTTTCAGAAGGGTGCTGCCTGATGGTCAAGTAACTTTCACTGGCTTTGATAAAAATATATGGGAATCTGTTTTAGATCACATCAATGCATCCACTTTCATTAAAGACTCTCAAGGTATGGCGACCATGAAATTGCAGCGGGCTTATCCAGACAAAATTATCAGCAGATCCGACATTATCGGAACACGTGTTGTTTTGTCATCTACAGTCAGACAAAAATATGCATATCCTTATGATATGGAGCGTGTAAGTTTTATTGTGCCTAAGGCTAAGACACTACCTCACTGGATGTATTTAATATTGCCCTTTAATTTTGAAACATGGGTAGGAATCTTTTTAACCTGCCTAGTTTTCACTTTGATGAGTAAAATTTTTATATTTTGCTCACTTGAAATTATTTTTGAGAAATTGGATGTGGTGAAATTTATTTGCGACATTGTATTTGGGAATTCTATGAACAATTACTCATCATCTTCAACAAGATTGTTCCTATTCTCTGTCCTTACATTTAACATAATATTTGCAAATTCTTACAGTGGTGTACTAATCACCTACTTCTCTAGTCCACAGTATTATCCAGATATAAATTCCTTGAGCGCTCTGGAGAGTAGTGGTTTGAATGTAGGAATTGTCACCTCTCTACGTAGAACGAAAGCAGAATTACATTCAATAGACCAGGGAGACAGTTTAACCAAATACATTGTAGACAATATTGTGCTGCTGGAAAACAGAGAGCAAGGACTGGACATGATTGTGAGATACAGCAATCTCAGCATTATAACTTCGGAAATTTTAGTGAAGTACTATTTGAACAGACCCGAGTACCATAAAGATGGTTATCCCCTCCTTCACCACTGCAAAGTGTACTTAGCAACTGTGATTTTGGTGTATACCTTCCGCGACAATTTCGCCTTCGTCGATAAGCTCGACACGCTTCTGTGGCGACTGAAGGAGTCCGGCATCACCAGAAAGCTGCTGGACGATGTCACCTATGAGACGGCGGTCGAGCTTAGGGCGAACAGCCCTGGCCCAGAGCATGTGCCCTTGAAGATGTCACATCTGGAGGGCGCGTTCTACTTGCTGCTGTTTGGGACTTCCACCAGCGTCATAGTGTTTATACTTGAACAACTGAAACATAGTAGGTTTCCTCGTTTATTTAATAGAGCTCTGTGGAGTCATTCACGACAGAAGAGACCATGTGGACTTAACAAATCACAATTTATGTGTAGAAAAAAAAAACCTCTAAGAGTCAATTAGAAGTATTTTTATTAAGTGCTTTTCAAATTATATTTCCTCTCGGGGATTTATTTGGGGCAGTTTCAATTCTATAGTCAAGTCATAAAATGAGAAAAAAACACCAAATTCATGTTATAATATTAAATATAAACTTAGCAAGTAGTATAGCTTGGTATTTACTGGCACAGAAGTAGGAGTGTGGAGCATGGATGGGGTCAATGACTGACCGACTTCTGACTTCACGGTAGCCATTTGGATGTCAAATTTCCTCAAAATTCCTCTAAAATGACTTAATATTCCTCATAATTTCTAGAAATTACCCTATTTTGAGATAAAATTCCCCTTTTTTAGGAAAAAATTCCCAGTTTGATTCCAGAAAAATTCGTTAGTTTGGATTGTCTCCAAAGAGGCTTAAAGTCCCCAAGGGAAAGCCTGCAATAAGCCTCTGGGGAGATAGTTGACCTTGAGCTTGACCTTTGACCTCCTTAAATATGAAATTCTTTAATTTTTGACCAAAAATCCAAAAACATATATATAAAAAAGGTTTACTTCAAATGTTTCACTTTTCGTTGTGACCACCTTCTTGGATTCTAGAATGCTACACTTTTAGTTTTGCACGCCATCTTGGTTGTGTATGACATAATCGTTGCACTTTTAGTTATAGTCATCATCTTGGATTCTGAAACATTGCAATTTTCTTTATGGCCACCATCTTGAAAATCTGTGTTTTTTATGCTAGAAGATCGGGAAAAACTTTAAATTTCATAAACAATTTAATATAAAAATCTTTGCCATTTTGAAAATTTACCGCAATCTAAAAATTCGTAATTTTTAACTAATTTTAATGGAAAAACTTCAAATAAAAATAATTTTATTAAATTTTTAATTTAAAAAAACACTTACGACATTGAGTCCTCGATTCTACTCTGACGAGGGTAAAATAAAAATGGCGATGGATCCTCCCTCCACATAATCACATAATCCACCGGAAGACTGACCTCTCACTACTAATGCCGAGGTAGATAATATGTCAGTCAATATGATGTAATTAAGCCATCTTGGGTCCGCCATCTTGGATTTGATCTATTGTTTTCGTCTGCTAGAGGTGGCTGCCATCATTTTAGTTTAATTTTTGTCCGCTAGAGTGCAGGGTTCATTTATTACCATGGCGTCCGCCTTCTTGAAAACTGTTTGTTATCTTAAAATCCTGCAAATTTTAAGCTAGAATTTCGGGAAAATTTCCAAAATCATCAAAAAAATCACTTGTTAAATAATGATTCTTTGATCATTTCGGTTCGTTCCTTAACTAATGCAAAAAAAAATATATCACCAAAAAAAAGGGACAGGTTCAAAAAATAAAACAACAAAATTACAAATTAAAATTGATTAAATAATTTTTACTCTACTATAAGTATGCAGAAATTAGCAAATAATAAATGTTATTCTATCAGTGAGCAGAGTCTGTTTGTTCTCAGTTGCAATCAGTCCACATGACTAAGTGTCCATCTGCTACCTTTTCCCTGGTATTCTTCCTTTTCGCGACCGATGTTTTCAATATCATAATTTATAGACTCTTCTATGTCGTCTGATAGGTAAAGATCAGTATTCGTCGTTTTGAATGTTCTTTTGCACGTCTCGTTTTGAAATGGGTCAGGTTTACCGAAAGTACATTCCAGCCCCAAATTATACTTCACTTACCGATTGTGTTCCAATACTTCAAGTTGATTAACAATATCCTTCTTGGCATTAGTTAGAAAGGTACAAACCTCTCTTGGTGCAAGAGAACTGTTCAGGTAATAAAGGTCTTTACACACTCCACGGAATGCTGCATTGCTGCACATCTGATTGTGTGCTTGTAAGCATAAGAGTCTTTAACACAAACCTAAGAGTTGAAATTTCCGAAGATAGTTTCACAGTAGGCACACGAACTTAACCTTTGCAGTTTTTCGCGTGTCTTCTCAAATTGTCAATACGAGTAATCCACGCATGACACTCATCACAGCGAAACTACATTCCATTTACTACTCTTGTGTCTTCGTGCATCATAAACAAATGCAAATGTAGGGTTCTGCGAATATTCGAAATTACCGAATTCGAGTTCGAATTTTTTGATATTCGATTCGTAAATTCGAATCGAATTCAGTTTACAATAATTCGACTTGACATCCCCCTACCCTAATTTTAAAAGAAATGTAAATGGACGATTACATCTTCCACTTACAAAAAATTATACATCGAAACCCCTTATTTACGTTACCGTTATTTACGTTTTCACGTTATTTGAACCATTTTATTTCTGTCTCGTTTTAACCTCATTGGATATAAAGCAATGAATTCCCGTTGTTTACAACGCGCCTATTGCTTTACGCAGTTTACGCCGTTAGTTCTGATAAAACTGCTTACTAACTTAATTAATCCTATTACAAAGTAATCTGATATGTAAATCGTGTTTGAAAGACTTTTTTAAAAGTTAAAATCTTCATCTTAAACGTCTCGGGAGTCGCTTTATACCGCTTATAAAAACGTAAACAGCACCAATTTGGTTGTGTTGATTCCTGTATTTCTGTATAGAGCGCGCGCACGTAGTCGAAAATTGATGTCGATAGCTCGCAGACTGCATGCACGCGCGCGCTCTGTCAGTAACCAAGTTAACCCTCACGATCGTTATGCGTATAGTTACAAATCACGTTCTTGTTACGGGTTTCTTTTATTTTTTTTACGTTGAATAAATTGGTTTTATTGCATCACTAATTAATTTAAATTATTTAGCTTGCTTTCGCAAAGTCTACTTTTTAAATAAACGTACTTTCCATGAAAAGGTCTTGTTTTTATGGATTACTTTACATTTTTTTTTTTGCATAATAGTATTCTCCGTTCACTCTTACCCGGGTTTTGGAATAAACAAAGCCTCTTGTAAACAAACATTTTCATTGGCTGCCGTCCGCCGCGCACATTATTCGTGCCCAAGAAATAGTCCCTTGGTTACGTAATCGGTACGATTATTTAAAAGTAATGTTGAATATTCAAATACCTTTTGAACCAACAATGGTGTTTTACAGTTACACATAATAATTCAAATTACACCCGGGATCTTTTGCACAATGTTTTAAAAAATATGGTAACACATTATAAATAAGTTTGGTGTATTTGGGATGCGTATTTGTTATAAAATCGTGTTATAAAAATGAAATATTATTCCCCTACCGTGAACAAAATCTTTATAAATACGAATATAAGATCTAAAACTGTTAAGATTCTCGTATGGCTGCGTAACCGTGCGGTCAGGATCGCAAACTTACAAATCGAAGGATGACGGTTCGAAACCCCGCAGCTGCGAAATTTTTTTTTGTACTTGTAAAAATAAATACGGCGCACGCATAATTTCAAAAGTAATAAATATATTTAAATTAATGAATGCAAAAAAGGTAAATTTATTAATAGAATTGTACATTTTATTTCACTCCTATGTATCCATACAAAATAGTGATAATTCATTAAAATTGATTCAATTTTATTCATAAAAGTATGCAGAGGTAGATTTTATTATACAAAAGATAGAAAAATTAAAAAAAAAATTCTTCCTCAAAGTATATAATATTTTTAATGCCTAAATGGTTTGGTTGCAAAAACCTATTACGGCTCAGTCTCAGGCCGAATATGATATTTTCTTTTCTTCTGGATCAATCATTTCATCAATGTTTTGTTATGACGTTGTCACGTTAAACTATTGTCCGTAAACCGACATTACAGACAACCAATTTTTTTGCTGAATTTGCAGAAAACGTTTTATGTAAGATTGGAATCAGTTGCATAGCCACATATCAATAAACTGTCTTATAAATTACTTGCGAAATTTATAAGTAATCTTTACTGTTTGCTTACGATGACATACAATTTAAGCTGGAAAGTATTTCAAAGTGTATAAATTTTAATGCGCATACACTGATAACGATTATGTGCTTTTCAAAAACATGTTTGAAATCTAGTTTGCTAAGGAAATTATTTTTTTTGTAATGCTACAAGCTAAACATTTTACATTTGAACACACTTCAATAGAATGCATATAATTCATGTTGCAATGATTCGAAATAAAAAGGATACTAGAAAAGAACTGTTATGCGGTTTTGCGAAATGTAAATCTCGAAAAAAGTTTGAATGCACAAAAGTATGCTTGTCTACAAAAAAAATGTTTTAGCATCTAGTTCCCAAAAAATATATGATGTACTGTGTATCCATTACTGAGTTTGTGTGTTCTCGCAAATTGAAAATCTTGCGCATCCTGAAATTAAAACGTAAGAATCTTATATGTACTGAAATGTGTATTTTTGTTATTTTTGGCTTGCAGTAATGTGAAGATATGTTTAACCATTTAAAGAAAATCAAGGGATCCTTTTTTTTTTTTGTAAAAATATCTATTTGGAAATTTCATTGTTAAATGCTTAAATATACACTTTTACAAGCAAGCTTATGTTTCTATTGTTTTTTTTCTAAATCACCGTCACATTTCGTCAGCTTTCTGAGCTGGCAATGAAAATGCGGTACTTTAAAGTTATATATGGACTACATTAAAAATGAGAGCTCTTTCCTTCGTCGCATCTCTTTTTTCTCGCGTTCAAGACTTTATTACAGAGGGTTTTTTCTCCCCTAATGCTTCTCCAAAAACAGTTTTTATAAACATTTCCAGTATAATGATTTTTTTTCTGAAAAGTAGGACAAATAAGACAGTTTACGGCAAACAAAAATTTTTAGTATTTTATAAATGTCAATTTTTTTATGCTTGTTCATATTTGCTGCAACACGGTATCCATGGTGACATTTGATTGCATTTTTTTCTCTTTAGGTCCATGATTGAGTTACACTGCACAATATTTATTTTATATCTTAACAAGTTTTTATGAAAATTTTCCGTGAGTTCGAGAGTGAACAATAATAAAGCATACGCTTTGGACTGGATAACTGTAAGTACATCTCATTTTTGCTGTATTTCTCTTTATTTTGACCGCGATTCGCTTCGGCATAAATAAGTGCTATATTACCTATTTAAAAAATTCATTCAGAATTAGGAAATAACCCATATTTTTTAATTTCATCATTTAAATTTCGTACAGTGTTAATTTTATGGCCGATATATAAGGTGGCTTCCCTGAGCGATGTGGTCATTCAGTTGAAACTTTCAGTGGAATCGTCAATGCAAGGATAACGAATCTTTATCAAATATGTGATAAAGTGTCCTTTTTTCTTTTTCTTCCCTTTGCAGCTTTCAGCTCAGTTCCGTAATCACATCAGGTAGGCTCGGGAAGGGCATGTGTTGGTTTAAGAAGGATTGGAGGGGGAAGAGGGAAGGCATTAGGGACAAGACACTCGCGCCTAGAACATTGTAGCCGGGCATATACTAGACTTTGTGGCAGGTAATATGGCCTTAAATGGAAGTACAAGGTCCCACAAACAACAAGTGTCTAAATATCAACAGTTAAACGAATTTAACAGAGGGTAAGGCAAAGAGTGAAACCATTCTGACTTTTTCGACACCGACGGATAAGAAAACGGAGCACAGGAAAATAATCGAAGTTGCCGATTTCACATGTGTCGCTGTGCGGGGAAAATTTCACTAGTTTTATACTGTAATAAAATCGGTTTCCACATTAAATAACTTGAATAAGGCTTTGCAATAAGACGGAGTTTTGAAGTGTAGCAGGGAATACTTGAGAAACTTGAAGAAGAAGCTCGGATTCCGCTGAAAAAAGTGACATCAAAGAAAAAGATTTAGATTGAAAAGCCAGACATAGTTGCTTGGAGAGGGCGCTATCTTGAACAAATACGGGAATTTCGTAAGGCTGACAGAACCGTGGTTTATGTTGACGAGACTTATGTTAATGCTACACACATCGTTAAGTTCTTGTTGGCAGTCAGAAACGGAAATAGGAGTCACAGAATCCACTGGGAAAGGTCCACGTTTAATTATTGCGCATGCAGGTGGAGAAGAAAGCTTTGTTCAGAATGCTTTATTATTTTTAAGTCAAAACCGATATCTGGAGACAACCACGACGATATAAATTTTGAAAACTTTTTAATTTGTGTGAAAAGTAAATTAATGCCAAATTTACCTGAAAAAATGTGTTGGACAACTCTAGTTACTATAATGTACAGCTGAACAAAAAACCTATATCAGCAATCCTAAAACAAGACATCAAAAACTGGCTGACAGACAACAATATTTCATCCATACCAGCTGATTTGAACCTGATTGAGCTGGAACGGGCAGAAATAAAGAAAAATATCCGGTAAGGAATATCTTCATCGCTAGATGATAAAAGAAAACTTTGCGAGGAGTTGTTCAGCAGCTATTCTGTGGACAAATGGAAAGAGTGTTTTGAGCACGTGAAAAATATTGAAGGGTATTGTGTGAAAAGTGACAGGGGAATTGACATTAAAATTGATAAGATTAGGATGATCAAGTGACAGGGACACTGCAAACGATACATACAGTGGGAAAAGCAGTCTTTGTGATTCGGAATAGGTGAGTGTTTTAATTGTTTGCTAGCTTCTCCCCCCCCCCCCCCCCTTGTTTACCCAAAGTGGTAATTTTCTATGCCTGTTTTAATGTTTTGAAACAGGCATGCATTATACATTCATGTAAAATGGATTCTAAACCACTCCGGTATCGCCCCGGAAACTGCGCCGCGGGAGAACTCCCGACTGAACTCTCTCTCTCTGAACTCCCCTGCTGAGGCCGACGTCCTCTTTTTATACATCAGCCGCATTTCTGGAACTCACGAGCTCGTTTGGGGCCAGTCGCGTCATTCCGAGCCGACACGACGGCAGAAATCTCTCGAAACACGTGTCGGCGGCTCGCGTAACTCCGCAGCTGTCAGGTTTCGGATGTCAAACTAACAGTGCCGCGCGGGGGGAGCGGAGGGCTGGAGGGAGGAGAAACGGCGACCCAGGTGCGCAGGGCACATCTCATGTTACGGTGGCATGTGATGCAGCCCAGCTAGCTCTGCAATTGCGCGTGACGTGGCCTTGCTCACGTTCGTAACACTATCTTAAAAACAATTGACATTAATTTTGATACTTTTTTTTATTGTGTCAAAATAAAAATATAACCAGACAGCTGTCAGGATAAATATTTTCAAAAAACTGATCCGAATGATTTAATTAAATCAAGTAGACCTGATTTAAGTAGGCTTAATTAATTTTTTTTTAAATTTGATTTGTTAAGTTATTGAAAATCAATACATTTAATGAATTTTCTTTTATAATGATAATTTAATTTTTTAACTATTTTTTTTTTAATTAAATTTATTACAATACTTACCACTTTAATTTCCTATCCATTAAATTTAATACTGATCCACAGCGAAGCGTGGACGGGTTTAGCTAGTTTATATCATATGTTTAAAATGCCACGACAGCTATCACCATCAGGTGTATAGTATCTATACTACTGAGGTGGTGATTAAATTGAGTTTATTTTATGTATTTTCTATCAAAAGAACAATAAAATAAACTTAAGCATTAATGATTTCCAAAAAAATAAATATTATTATTTTTTTACGTTACTACATCATTAATAGGGGAGGGTGTTGTACCTTGGACCATTAATCATAAGAATCGAAATTCTCGAGTTATAAATACGACATTTGCTGTTTTCTTGGACGCAATTAATTCTTCAATGTGTTTTCGTTGTATCTGCATCGGTATAAACCCACTATCTATACACAAAATATTTCCAGAAACAAAACAATATTATGTTGCATAGTGGATCAAGGTACACGATGCTCATTTACCTTGGGACAACCATCCTGTACCTTGGGCCACATTAATAAAGTAATAAATAGCCGAGCCTATGAAATGCAGTATATTAGAACTATAATAATTAATACTCATTATTTCATTTACTGTAGCAAAAAACAATACAAAAACACAAAAAAACATTTTACAAACAAAGCGTACCTTAAAAGTAAAACAAAATGCATTGAAAACGAAATATTGCTTTCACTGTTAGTTAATTCAAAGGCACACATCCATAGAAGTAATGTAAATAATGTCACAAAATATACAATGAAAAATTCGGACAAGTATCCTTTAGGTAAACTTAAAAAATTGTAAAAAAAAAAATGGCTTTAAAAATTTGTTTGAAAAGCTCTTATTTATATGACTAGGCCCACTGTTAATCAAATTATGATAGCCCTACAAGAAATAGCCTATGAATAGGTAATTAGGTTATAACATGAAACACAATAATCACAACTGTATATTTCCAGTCGTTGCCTTCTACCCCAGCGCACAGGAAATGAGTCCAGCAACCACATTTAATGCATCTGCACCACTTTTCGCCACTTTGAATTCCTCCAGTAAAGACATTCTTCATCAGCACTGTTCACAGTTGATTTATCGGTAGAGTGGCCTACGTGAAAAACAGTGTCTACATCTTCACTTTCAGATGACAATGGATCCAGTAGTTTCGGCTTCTTAGCCATTTTGGCAGGTACCGATATCTTCTCAGAATGTTCGCTTTTAATGGCTGGCTTTGATTTAAGCACTTCACTTAAATCCTTGGCAACTTTAAAAGAACTTCTGTGTTTTTCCTTTGAAGTTTGTTTTTTCCCTTGCTGCTTACCTTTATGTTGCTTTATAACTTGTTTTCTGGAGTGTCCGTAGTTATCATCGTCTTTATAGATCTTATTACTCTGTTTGAGATTTTCCTTGTTGCAGCCTTCAGATATGACTGATGTCTTCAGGGGTGACCATTTTCTTTTCTTCTCTTTTCGTGTAAGGTGTAACACAGTGGATAGCATTATTATGAGATTGACTTGATCTGCTGGGTGTTGGTTAATTGAAAGCTGTAGAGGTTGATGCTTCCTGCGCCCCTGATTCCGTAATTTGGTTCTCTGATACAGTTGTATGCTTTCCTGATGGGTTTTCTATGGTCCGATCTGTAACGTATGCACTCAAAAAGTCGTAATCGGAGAATATTCCTGATTTTCTAAACCCAGACAAAATTTTATTTGGTGTAAATGCTCTTGGATAAGCCACCCCCAAGGCCTCTGCTACTATATAAATGTCAAATGTGTTTCCCTTGTTGTTATACATCCATTCACTGACAGCCTGATTGTAATGGGTCTTCAGTGGGCCATATGCAGATATGTCCAATGGCTCGAGCTTGTGAGATGTGTGTGGGGGAAATGTTACCATTGTTGGGATGCTGCAACCCCACACACGAGCATTTCTTCGCCATTGATGGTAATTTCGTGTACCATGGACCACTGGTCCAAGGTACAAGATACATTTGTGGCCCAAGGTACATGATGAAGTATTTTTTAACACAAATGGCTACTTTCAGTCTAAAACACGACAGAAAGATAAATGATTATCATTTTTTACTCACCAAATAACGAGCTATCCAGTAGTGGTACACAACACAATGTTTATACAGATAGTTTAAATACAAAACGCATCCATCGGGATACGAAAAAATAACTTCAAACAACTTAAAACAACTTTTAACTGCAGTACTCACGATTCTTATGCTAGCGCATCTCTACTCAACCTGGCGGGTGAAATCGTCACTAAGAACGACAAACTTCATCCAGACATCGCTAGGTCGCAGCACTAGCACAATAATCAAACTGGCCCAAGGTACACCATGGTCAAGGTACAACACTCTCCCCTAATATCCACATTATGTTTCTGATGGCCTGTTGGGGTTCACTTTTCGTAGGCTGACTTCACTACTACCTTACTTCTTAATGGCTGTGGTGGTGTTTTTGTCATGTTGGGAATGTTACAGGGTATTGTGATTCCAGCATTATGTTTTTAGCATGTGCTGTGAAAACTATTAGAAGATTATTTTAACATATAAATGTACAGAAAAAATAAACAATTGCAATTAAGAATAGATAAAAATAATCACAGCATTTCCTGTGATTTGCGAATACGGAATATTTGTTATGCGTTACTTGAGAACGATTTACGTTTGCTGTTTAAGTTTAACTGCTTAAGTAGTTGTGAAGTTAGACCTATATTATAATTGCCTCAATGACTAGGAAGTAATTTAGAAATACTGTAATGAGCTGGTTAAGTGAAAACATTTCAGAATATTAATTTATGAAAGCCTTGAAATCATTTTTATGTGTGTTTACCAGGGGAATAGTCTATTTCCGATATAAGTTTTCTTCTTATTCTGAAATTATTGCCTGCCCGTAAACATATTAATAGACGGCAAAACACAACGCCACAGTAGAGCGACTATGTCAATTGAATTAGCCATAACCTACGGTAAGGAACCATCCTACCAATTTTCTATAAAAAAAATGGGTGGGGCTGTATCGAGACTCACGGCTGTTGGTTTCAAGTCAAACAACTATGTTAGCGTGTCGCTTTTAGTGTAATGGTTTCAAATAAAAACAATAAAAACGAGACATTGACTATGTACTAAAAATTTTAATTCAAAACAGACACTAAATGGTAGATTACGACAAAAATTCTGTTTAACATTGTCCTGTGATATGATAAATGAGATACCGAAGTCATAATATCAAAATTAATGTTTTTTGGTGAACGTACAATCTGTATTGCCCAGTGTTGTCAGTTCTCTATACACAATCACACGAATCACCGCTCTATCACATCTGAGTCGTGAGCTACACTGAACAGAAATTTTTTCCGAACCTAAATAAAAACTAAGTGTATTGGGAGATCTAGGTAAGGAAGACTTAAGTGCGTCTCAGGCCGAAGCCTAAATAGTTAGAAAAATGTTAACGCAAGATGATACACACCTTTCCGTCAGACTTTTTCTAGTACCCATATGTTTCGCTGTGATTTTTTAGACGTTTCACGTCAAAATGATATGACAATTACCAGTCGGGATTTGAACCTATGTTCTCTGTAATATGAATATCGTGTCTTACGACTCGGTCCATAAACTTCGATAGAGTATCTTTTCTCATAGTCAGATTGCCTTGTAGTGATTCCTTATGCTACAGGCGTGAGTGTACGATTATTGCATAACATAACAAATACATAGTTTCAGACTATAGTACTCCATGTAGGCTATCATCACATGTCTTGAAAAATTATTGACATCAAATATTATAAGTAGGTACAACTATCAAATATTATGGTCTCCTAAATTTTAATTCACGTCTTTTGAGTACATCTTGTACTAGTGCGCGTAACTACATGGGATTTTGTTTACACATTTACCATGGGTGTAGACAGTATTTGTGGAAGGGGAGGGCAGAAGCCAGTCCCTCCTCCGTAACTCTTTTACAAAGATAATGCTTGAAAGTACATTTTTAGGTAAGTTGACGATCCCTACTTTTTGAAATTCCTGCCATTGTAATTTTTGTTAAATAAAATTCTTTGTCTAAATAAATCTGCCAACCCTACTTTCCCCTTTTTTTTTACTACGTTCTTGACACTTATAGTTACAGAAATAGGTTCATCTTTTGAATAAGCTTCTCTGCACTAATACCTGTGCCTTGTTTACAGAAGTGTAAACAGATATACACATAAAAAAACAAAATACAAATCTGTTTAAAGAAAGTCAGTATCTAGTATCTATGTGAATAATATTCATCAACAAATTCAGTATAGTTCATTAAACAAAATTTCCACTGACAAACAACATTTTAAATAATAGGTAAATTAATTTAAGATGTAGTTTCGTACAAACGCCATTACTAACTAAACTGTATGTCATGACAAACATCAGTCTGTTTGTGCCTTAAGATCTCTTTCCCGAAACGTTGCAACTGTTCTCTTAGGAATCATATACCTATTGTTTTAGTCTGCGCTATCATCGTTGTAGTTTTCAAAATATCTGTATTTTCGCTCAACTATTGCTTACGGTGTTTGTCTGTGCTGTCATTACTGTTTCTTCACATTGCTGGGTTCACCTGTGCATCTCTGTATAGCCGTTGTTTTTTTTTTTTTTTTTCATTTTTATCTGTTAAGTTTCATCGTTGATTTATTCTGTTTGCCGGTGCGCACCGTAAATTTCCTTTGTAAATGGAACAGAAATATTCATGTAACCTTAACTATTTGTTAATTTTTTCATTTACATGAAAATAACTGTATCACTACAAAATAGTGTTACCATTTATGCTTCGTGTTGCCCCAATACCTACAATATTTAGTTATTTGCAAACTCTTGTTTGAATAGCTTTCCAGGGATTAGCTGTGCATGTTAAGTACGGTAAAACAAAAGAAAGCCAAAAGTAATATAAAAAAAGTTTACTTTTCTGTAGCTTTAAAACCAAATAAATAAAATGTTTATACCATAACTTCATGCTTGTGAGCACATGCATATTTTAACTAACACACTCTTTTAATATCTAACATTTATTTAATAATAACTTTACCATCGACAGTGCAAGCTCTTACATAATATGTTATTACTAGTCTATTATTCTATATAATTGTAGAGTGGAAATGCTAATAGAGCTAAGTGCCCAAAACTAAAAAAGTTGTTCTTTCATGGCTATGTAAACTAACTGCCAAGGCCAGTGCCCAGCTAAATGAACTAAGTACCTATAATACTCCTAGTAGTTGCAGTTGACAGCCATAGATGGCATGGGTGGTATGTCAAGCCCAGTGGTACAGCTAAATGTGCTAAGTGCCTTTGTACCATTTTGTACCATTTGTACCATTACACAAGGTGATGCAGCCATTTGTGCAGTGAGAGTTTGTTGATGTGTATGTTAAAATGGAGGCGGAAGACGAAAACAATGTAAATGTTAGTGTGTTTGCTGCAGTAGAACAAGAACCAGGGGCGTGGAAAGCAAAGCAACATGTTGCACGTATACGTGGAATGTCTTACGTTACAAAAAATAAGAAGTAAATGCCAGCAAAGAGTCCACCTGGCAATGTTGTAAGTAATGTTCTAAGCACTATTTTCGTACAATGTTTGTGGCATCTTGTGTTACTATTGTGTACTGTTTGTGTGTTTTTATGAAGATATACAAAACAACTTTACAATATGGGTGCTATATTAAAAAAAAATTAGCTTAAAGTCTTATGCTTTATCTTCATTATAATATTGCATTGTCACACGATTTACATATGTATGCAAAATTTCAACTCAATGAGAAACCAGGAAGTGGATCAAATTTAACTTGCAAGATTTGATTACAGACAACGGGACAGGTGAAGCTAAATAAAAGCTTGTAAAAAGGGGGGGAGTTAACCCCTCTTGCGCATGGCACTAACAAGAGTATTACTTAACATTATTCAGTTTTATATTGGTGATGTCACAGCTAAAGCAAAAATGTTATGTTTCTGTTGCAGGTTATATTATGTGAATAATATCGAAGCTTATACTGTTGCTTTAATTTTCAGGTGATGTGTAAATGCCGTTATGAATGCAAACAACTGGTGGATATGAAAACCAGGTTGTTTGAAGGCTACCATTCATTAAACATGAACGAACAAGGCAACTACTTAATGGGATTAATAGATATACTGCCAGTACAAAGACGCCGGCATGGTAAGTACAACAATGCATGTGAGAGTCGAAGACAGACCACAGTGAGATTCACTATTCCTGATGGAAAAGGAAGCCATGGTAGAGTGTGTAAAAGCAACTTTATGAACATTTTTGGTGTTTCGTCACAAAAGATTGCGACATTAGTAAGAAAGAAAAAGGAAGAAGTTTCTGTTTACAAAGACAAACGTGGTGGCTCAAGAACCTGTATATTCACCTTTCAAGATAGGGTTATGGTTAGAGAACACATTAATCGTATACCCAGAGAACAAAGTCATTACAACAGAAACAAGTCTGACAAGGAGTACATAAGTGGCGATTTGAATGTAAACAGATTGTTCACTTCATTTAAAATACATCCTGACAGTCATGTGACCTATAAATTTCATCGTAAGGTTTTCTTAAAAGACTTCCCGAGTGTATGTTTTAGGCAACCTCATGTAGATACTTTTAAAACGTGTGATAGGCTGAATGCGATAATGAAAGTCAAAGACAAAGCTGATGCGATGACAGCGAAAACACAACTGGAATTACATCATCGTAAGAGTGAAAAGGCTTTCATGACTATGAAGAATGACTTCATCAACAGCACATTACCTGGTAGCGAAACATGTACACTCTCAATGGACTTATAAAAAGTTTTTCAAATTCCTAAGCTAACCCACTCTAACATGTACTATTCGCGTCAGTTAGGTTGTTATAACTTTGGCATACATATAGCTGATACCTCAGATGAGATAATGTGTGTATGGCATGAAGGCCAATCATCGCGGGGAGGGAATCAGATGGCGTCTTGTCTCTTGCGTACTATAAATGACCCTGAGCTCTTCAAATGTACCAAAAAAAAGCTATGTGTTTGGAGTGACAATTGCTGCGGTCAAATTAAAAACCGAATGCTACTGTTTCTGAATATGTTTCTGGTTGCTGCAGGACATTTTGACTGTATAGATCACAAGTTTCTTATGGTGGGGCACAGTTTTTCTGGTTCAGACAGGGATTTTGCACTTATAGAAAAACGGTGGAAGTGTTCGAAGGCACAGACAGTGAAGGATGTTGTAAATGTTATACGGACAGCAAGACCACCCAGACCATTTCGTGTGCTGAATATGGAGGGAAAGTTTCTTGATTTCAACGAAGCTGCTAAGAAATGCATAAACACTTCGCAACTAAAGATATCTAAGGCGGCTTGGCTACGTGTAACAAAAGACAATCCTGCAATTGTAAAGTACAAAACAAACTTTTCAGACATCGAAGGGTGGGAAACCTGCCGCGTTGTAAACAGAGGTGTTTCAGTTGCAGACATTGTATTCACCGAATTTACCAGCTTACCAGCGAGTGTGCCACTGCCTGAAGCTAAAAAACGGGACTTGCTGACTATGATTGACTATGTCGATGAAGAAAACAAAGACTTTTATCACAGTGTTTGTTCATAAACATTTACAGTGTGATGTACAGCCAGGGTTTCACTCCAGTAAACATGTTGGTGTAAAACACAATCTATAATAGGAGTTTTGCCACCACTGAGATGTTACATTCAAATGGTTAATTTTTTGCACAGTACTACAATCTACTATCTACGAACATAAATCCTTTTACTTGAATTTATTTGTGATAATGTATATGTCTTTATTCATAGTGTACTCTGCTGTCAACAATAATGAAACATTACTGTGGCACTTAGCTCATTTAGCTTATGTACATAACACCTTTGGTAGGAAAAGTGTTGTGGCACTTAGCTCTTTGCCAATATTTAAACATGTGTTTTTTTAACATTAGTGTTTGTAAGTATTTTATGTGCACATTATCGTGTTTATGTATGGGATGGGTATTCTATTGTAATTAAAAAATATATTTCCAAACAATAATCTGTAAACTATTAGTCTGATTTCGGTCATTATTTTTACAGACAACTTGTGGCACATAGCACCATTTGCAGGGCCCTTGTTGTGGTACTTATCTCTTTTCCAATTTAACATAATTTTTAGGTGTATTTCTCTAAATTACGCAATACCAATTCGTTGTTAACTTTTTCAGTATAACAATGTGTGGACTAAGATATGCTATACTATTTTTGAAATGAATTAAAACATAAATGGGATGTAGGGACAGTTTTTATTAAATATCTTAAAAACAACTTTTTGGCACTTAGCTCTATTATAATTTCCACTCTACAATTATTGTACAACGAGATTGTTTGTGGGAAAGTAACTTAAAAAAAATTCCAGACTAGTTATACAAATTATATTTCACTGTTATGAAATTACATAATTAATGCTGAACGAACAAAATAAGAACACATAAGAACACATAAATTTGTTCGTTACCGAGGTTAGATGTTACTGCACGTACTGCACGTGTTAATGACACACGAAACTACAGTAAACTCGTGAAATAACATCATGTCAGTGTTAAGAAGAATACAAGTATCCGCTCTACCACTCTGGTTCTGGGGTAGAGCGCCTGCCTTGTGACTTGTAGGCGGGCCATAAGAGACCTCTATTTGTGATGAAGAGTGCACTTAGTGTAAAAAAAATATTATTTGAATTGATAAATTTAATGCATTATGCATTTATAGTATTTATATTTTAGTACCTAATCAAAACTCTAACACATTCAGGATCATGGTAAAGTAACTATAAAAAAAAAGTTAAATCTAATTGTCAGAATAAAAAATATAAAGTTAATAACATTAAAAAAATACTTATCTAAAATTACTACAATGCAAGGTGGAATTTCGATTTGGTAATATTTTTAGAATTCCCCATTGTAGTTTTGCACTGTTTGTCATGGAAAACAAATCAAAAATGAAAAAAATAACAGCACAGAAGAACACAGTGGGCTAACAATGACGAGTCATTTTCAACACGTTGAATATAATGGGCTTAAATATTTTATTTCAAAAGAAAGCTCCTTAGCACACCAAGAAAAGTTAATACAGACAAACAACAAACCTGGACAACACAGCAAACAAATGAACACAGCGATGAAAATAAACAGGTATTATGGACAACGCGACGTCAGCACCAACGAACACAATAGGTCTCCTAGGACATAGTAGTTGCGACGTTTCGGGAACTAGCATCTGTTCCCGTCATCAGGCCCAAAATACTGATTGTTTTTCATGAAAAACTGTGTGAAACTGCAATGGCATATGTCCAAAAATTTATATTTAATTGAGATGAAAAGAGTTTATTTTGATCTACAGTCTTCCCTAAATGGTACCAAAAAGCAGTTTTGTGTTGTTTTAAAAATACTGTTATTTAATTTATCTCGCAATGTTTGGAAATAAGTATCTCACCTCTCGCATTATGAAATGTTCTTGGCGCAGTGGCCTCGAAGTTATCGGTCGGCTCGCAGAAGACCGCACCACACGCAGCAGTAGTCGGCCTCTCACAGCCTCGCTGGTCGCACGAGGTCTGCACGTGCATAAGCGCAACATGTGACATTGGCTCGGGATTCACGTGTCTGTTAGCGCGTACTCGTAAGGCACTTAACAAGCGTGCAGTCTCCACGTCGGCATTCGGGGAGTTGGGTCGCGAACTCAAATCCCGGGCGAGGTCTGAGTGTTACATTTGTGTGCAGTTTAAGAACTATACTAGGAATAGAAAAGACTCAAACAAATAACAAACATTAAAAATATACAAAACATTTATAAAACTTAAGAGCATCAATTTTTTTTCAAGTCCAGTTTTACAGGTGCAGGTATATTTAAACATTAATTTTAACCTAATTTCTCTCCTTATAGTTAAAGTTGGTCGTATCAAAAATTGTTTCATATAACAGTTTTAAGAATAAAATGTTTTGTTAACAATAACAAATTTGGATGTTTTAATACTTTTCCTAATTATGAATTATTTTATTCTTCAACCCCTATTTTTTTTATTCATATAGCTAATCTTTTTTTGTTATCAAAATACGTTAAATATATGTATATATAACAGTTTGGTTGTACTCTTAGGACATATAATAACATCAAACCCATTAAGTATATTTAATACATAAATACATATAGAAAATTAAAATTATTTTTCTAGGTCCGAGTTTGCCATTAACGAACTTGGCCAAGTTTTTTATGAATCAGTTGGCAAGTATTTGGTGGAAAATAACGGCAACTATAATTTCCCAATAAATGGGCAATCCTTGCTCGAAATCTTCATAATAAACAAACAGTAGCATGCGGGCCTAAGGGATAAGAATGAGGGCACACAGAGTATCAGGGAGAACTCAGTCCGGGATGTCCGTGTGTTGAGCTGTGCTCGAGTGACAGACAGGAGGCTTCCTGCCGGGCTGTGACGCGGCAGACAAGGCGCGCGGTGGTCGGGCGAGTGACGGTTGTTTTGTAGCCTTTTTGTCCCTTGGTTATTGCCACAACATGTTATTGTTAGATATGTGGATGCATTACTGGGCATTATAATACTCATTCAAACTGATTTACGAATTGTACATCAGAGGTACGGGACACAGGCAACATTTAATTCCCCGAAACATTATTATTTAAATTGCATGTTACCGACTTAACAATCATCAATGGATCTATTTACTTAGCAGGAAAAATATGCATATTAATGAACTTTAAAATGAAAATATCCTGGACATAGTTGTTACTTTCGGCCATAAGTGACTATACAAATTAAATTATTGTATTAAAAATTATGTTTATTATGTGTGATCGATTTGAGTTATAAACAACTTAGTACATTTTAAATATCTATTAGCTAACTTAAACCAAACCAACTTTCTTTTAAATCGGAGGCCTCTTTTACAAAATGATTAAAATTGTAATTAATACTGGGGACATTAATTTCATATTTTCCTTTAAAGATGAAGTTATATTTTCTTTATGTTGTCATTACAAAATAATAATATAAAACACATTTTTATCTGGGTCTTCCTTCGTCATGCCAGCCGTCCAAAACACCGGACGCTTCCATTCTCAAAGCTTTGTATGGCAGTTGCAAACTGGAAGAGTAGAATTCAAAAAGGGCAGCTGTGCTAAGAACTTAAGCCCGCAGTATGGTTGGGACAGGCACCGTTCGTAGCAGTGCAGTTTGACCCACAAATAATGTAGGTTGTATGACGTCAGGCCATAGCAATAGCGGAGAGGAACTAGAGCATTCAAAAAAATCCAGGAACTCAAAATACACTATTCACTACATATTAGATCTGCTGGCTAAAATGGGAATACCATTCCTTTAATAAAAGCGACTGCATCCTGAATGTAAGATCGCTTCACGCAATTTTAATTTTGATCGGCGCACTGAAGACCCGAGGAGGTGGTCGGACAGAGAAAAACTGCCTGCCTCCAAGCAGGAACAACCTGCAGTCATTTGCTCGGAAGGGCACACGCTTGAAAATGATGAGGAGGCGGGGGGGAATACTAACCAGCGAACCCCAGGAGGGACTAGTTTCGCAACGTAAAACAGGATTAGCGAGACGGCATTTCAAGGCACGCAGGTCTAAGCGCGATACACAAGCCGAGCTGGTGTACATGTGACAGAGTTGCATGAGTTAAACCATGGCGGCAGAGAGAGAGAGAGAGAAAGAGTGTTTCACAAATAAGGAGGTCTGGGCAGAATAATAATTGAAGAATCTTAATGTATTGAAATTTGATCCACCAAAAATAAATTCCCTTAGTATGAAAAAATGTTATTTGGATCAATATAAAAGAATATAAGTGAACTGGGCCCAGGCAGACGCGCGAGAGGTCTCACAGCGGGCTGAGTGGGCGAAGCACGTGATGCTATCTCCAGGTCCTCGGCTCCCTCGGGAAGCAGCGCGTGTGGGGAAACGAACAAACGCAATTTAAAGTTGATTAGTGGATGGTCGAAGCCTTCTGAACACCTCAACATTATCTATAACTATGGAAACAAGTCGGTAAAGTGAATACATTTATCAAGTTCGATTTCGTAATAATAATTGCATGTTTTTAGGAAATAAAACTATAAACTCATAACCAAAGAATTCTCCACAGTTTATTTTATTTTGTTTGTTTGTTTTAGAATCACGATAGCGCAACAGGACGAGACGCGAATGACGCCTTGCGACAGCAAAATATCATTTTATTGTGAATATGCTGTTTTTACCCGAACTTCAAACAAAAAAAAAAGTTTCTGGTCATTACGTACTACAGCCATAAAAATTATTTTAACATAATGTCTTAGATAAATTGGTTTAATCTGCATTCAACACACTTCATAAAAAAATTTTTTCTTGCATGAATGAATTACTAATGTTTTACTGAAATTTTAATAAACACGAATTTGGAAAATACACCAACATAACTGTACTTTTAATGCACCAGTCCAACCATCTTTTGAAAACAAAATACCGATGCTCATTTAAGTGACGCTACGCACGCACGCGGTTAAACTAGAAAATCTTTCTGGTTGGAAAGCCTGTCGCTCCCGAGAATAGTTCTACGCTGTCGTCACTCATTTCTCGACCGTGAATGGGTACATAAATATTTTATTTTTGACACCCATTGTGTTGCACCCAGGGTGCGGTGGTAATTTCAGCATGAAGCTCTTTTACCCCAAGAAAAACTTAAAGATAAATTTTGTCGATGATAGATTATTTGTGTGATGTCTTCATGCAGTGCGTCTCAAGTTATCAGTTTGAGGGCTGGATCCATCCCCCTGAGCTCTGTAATCAACCCACTGTGGTTCAAGCACACTCAAAAGCTTCAATAACAATAAGAACCAAGGCCGTAGCCAGGATTTTTTGAAGGAGGGGTCAACTACAACCATTATATCAATTATTTTTATATAATTTTCTCAATAGCTGACTTTTAAACGAAAATTTATAGTCACACTCGAATAAAATCCCAGGGACTAGCAAACTTTTAGAACTCCAACATTTACAAGAACAAATAATAGTAAAGATTTTTCTTGAAGAAACTAAACATTTCATAATTTTGTTTTTATTTAATTATATTTAATATTTGGTTCTTATGTCAATTATTTGAGGATTTTTAAAAATCATCATTAACGTAAACTTATGTTATTAAATACATTATATATGAATGCCAAGTTTGTATAAAAGTTATACTTAGTAACACGTGGCAAACAAGAATTAAATATAGACTACTTGGAAAACCAATTCCTGCCGCTTCTGTGTATGAGGTATGTCGAACCATAATGGGGACGAAATACATTATTGTAGTCCACTAAGTACTACAATAATCCATTAAAATTTATCTCTAAGTTGCTCATTTTCTATTGTTTTCTTATTCTGTTTTATCTTGTTTATTTTATTTTAAATCCCGGAAGGGAGAGGTCCGGCCCTCACAGACCTCCCCTCCCCCCTGGCTAGGTGCATGTGGGAACCAGCGCAGCGCCGAGGAGAACCCAGGTGTTGGCTGGGGAGAGGTGGACCTGGACGGTGCCTATACCCGGAGCATACAGCATCGCGCTACAATCCGAGGGCCTTTTCCATCACTGTACTGTCTCATCGAATAATCTTCCCTTTAGACTTTGGTAGCTTCGTGATATATAAGTCTATCGTAAGACATTTTTAAAGAAATCGGCACCTTGGAGGCAGTTTAAAGAATTAAACATAATACCGCACTTATTTACTCAACATTACCCCCCACCCCCAAATAAGTAAATTTTTTACATATGATAGATCCTAGTGTTGTATGCCACTAGAAAAACCGTCAAACGGGGGTCAATTTTGTGGTTAAAAGGGAATTTGGCCCAAAAGTGGACACTGTATATTATGCCTCCGAGGTACACAAATGTAAATTGTTCGTATATCCGTAGGAAAAATGATAGTGTCCAGTAAGAAACGAAATGACAGGTCAGAGACCCTCACACCTTGGAGGTAAAACTGATAACTCATCGATTGTGAGTGTATGAACAACACAGTGGACACTATTTAAGGCATGTGATTTGAGATTCATAAGAATAAATTTAGCCGGTAAAATAAATTATAATTTGAACAATAAAATTACTTCTCTCTTGCAACAGGCTACTGAAGTCAGTTGGGGTGAAGTTGACCAGTGGGGTGAAGTTGACCATTTTTATGAAATTTATTTTGTTGGCCTGACAAAATCCAGGCAATGAAGATAAAAAATTATGTGGTTATGTTTTAAAATCTGGGATAGTTTCTCTTAAAAGAAGTGATTTTAGGACTGAAATTACAATTTTAGACAGAAATTTAAAAACAAATAAATACCAAGAAATATTTGTTATGATTAATAATGTTGCTAATACTTTATTACTGCCGGGTATAATAAAAAAATAATTGCAAATAAAATTGCCATGTTTGCTGATTTGAGAGGATAGAAGAGTAAGTAAATAATGAAAATTGCCAAATAAATAAAAATTTCTAAGGTAAACTAATTTTATTGAAACTGTGCAGTTTCTTTAGCATTTTGGGGTGAAGATGACCACATAGTCATGTTCACCCCAATGTCTAGTAATTTATGTTGAGAAGTGTCTAATTCAGAAAACAGTTCTGCCTCCTTATAAACTAAACAGACGAGGCCATTATGTGTTCCAAGAAAAAGTGATAGCAGAATGAACTAGAATGGAAATGCAGTTCAATGTTTACTAACATATAGTTTCAATTGTTATTTCCAGTAGCTTACATGTGGTTATTTGGTATATTTATTTATTATTGTAAGGTTTACTTCACATATCAGTTAAATGTTTTATTATACTAAATAATATATATTTTTTGGTTATTGGCTGTTTTCATAACTTGTAGGTTCCTCTATTTTAGGAAATAACCATCAGTCATATTCTGGAATAGCCTAAATGATAATGTCTGTAAAATATCAATTTAAAAATTTTACAGTTGTGTGCACAAGTAGTTTAAGCGAAGTCAACTTAACTATTGATAGGTAGGTAAGTAGTATATATTGGGGGCTACTAGATCAGGCTCCAGGCGGTGGTATGTGACGTCACGACGGCCATCTTGGATGGTAGTGACCTTGACTTTGAACTTGACCTTGAACTTTCACCCTCAGAACTTGTCAAAATTAGTCAAAATTGGGCAAAATTTACCCAAAATTCCTCAAAAATCGCCAAAATTTCCTTTTTTTGGTAAAAAATTCCGCCAAAAATTCTAAAAAAATACCACAATCCAAAAATTAGGATTTCGAAAATCCTCAAAAGTCGTTTTGTCCTAGAAAGAACCCAAACTCCTAAAAGAGGCTTGAAACTCCTAAGAGATAGCCGCCTTAAGCCTCTGATGTCATCTAGGATTATGACCGCCATCTTTGATTATGACGTCACCGTTGCAGTTTCCGTTTCGACAGCCATCTTTAAAATCTTTATTTTTTATCCGATTTTAGTGAAAAAAATTTAAAATTATTAAAAAAATTAAATAATAAAATATTAATAAAAATATTTAAAAAACAAACTTTTACGGCGCGGAGCTCGGAGTCCTCGGTTCGAACCCCGTGAGTGCGAAAAAAAATTAAAAATGGCGACCGATCCTTCCCCCGTGGTAGGTGCTGGCAGACTGACTCCCACCACTATTTTTCAAAGTATATATATCGCCAGTTAGAAGACGTCATGTCCGACATCTTGAAAATCCAGACTTTTTATGTTAGAAAATCGGGGAAAAATTTTAAAAAATCATTAAAAAAATTAGCTAATAGAATTTAATACTAAAAATTTAATAAAATATTACCTATAAACCACTGTTGCACATATCGTTACGGTCACCATCTTGGATTATATTAATGTTGCATGTTCCGTTACGCCCGCCATCTTGAAAATCTGTAATTTAAATACCAGAAATTCAGGAAAAATTCCAAAATTCATTAAATAAATCACTCTTTAATTTACATATTGATTCAATCGATTCCTGCCCTTAGTTCGATACCTGAACAATGCATGAATGTTTAATTTTATGTAATAAATAATATCTTCAATTAAATCATCACCATAGTCCTAAAAGAGGCTTAATATCAACTGCAACCAGACTCCAGTAAGCCGTTATGTCCACCATCCTGGAAATTTGTATTTATTGACCCATAAATTTATAATAGTATTAAATTCATATAAAATAAATAATTAATTTACCTATTGAATAGTTACTTGGTTCGATCCTGGACGAAGCTAAAAATAAATTTAATTTAAATACCAGAAAAGTGTCAGGTTCGAGGAATTAAACACCACAAGTTCTTATACAAACATAATATTTATTATATAATATCTATTCTACTACAGGATCACTTGCGAAGGCCAACAATCATATAATCATTTAGTTACGCATCGGTGTGAAATGACTAATTTTTAGCTCCAATTGGTTTATACTTGACAGAGACCAACCAGAACCTTTGCTGACATAGTCATCCTCTTCCTTGCAGAGTTTCTTGATTCCATATTCAACAGTTTGCTTCACATCGTCAGAACTTTAAATTACTGCAGCCGAAGTCTTGAATGCACACTTCTTCACTTTGTCATCTAACGGATATGGCTTTCCATATATACAGTCCAACCACAAGTTATATTTTGATGGTCCGTTTGTTGTTACATCATCAGTAAGCTGATTGATTATGTTCTGTCTGATATCATCAAGAAAATTACAAATGTCTTTCGACTCACCAAACGTATTTAGATTACAGTAGTCTTTCAACGTTCCACGAAATGCAGTCTGCGCCAAGTAGAAGCCATTATCGTTCTCTTGTAATGCTCCGAACACAGTCTTAGGTTTAGTTCCATGTCCAGATGCCATAGCATTCGGTTGCTGCGCATCTGTTTTCTTGCTTGTACGCTTACGAGTCTCCAATCTAAATCGAGGAGTCGAAATTACTCCAGGTAGTTCAGCAGTAGGCGCACGGATTTCACCTTTACAGTTTTTCGCATGTCGACGCAAATTATCAATTCGAGTAAACCATTCATAACACTCATCACAGCGAAACATCATGCGAGAAGGATTTTTCTTGCATTTACTCCTCTCATGTCTCCGTACATCATGAGCAAATGCGAATGTCATATCACAGTAGTTGCAAGGATACCGGGGTGATGAAGGCGAGCCTTTCAGACCCGATCCAGATACTGACGTTGCCGCAGTTGCACCATCTCCAGGCATACTCTTATGAACATCAATGCAGCATTGTTGTATAGAAACCTTTACTTTCTGCCGAACAGCAGGACCTTTGCATATCTTCATGTGCGTTTTCATGTTATCTTGTCTTGCAAATTGCTTGTGACAATTCTCACAACCAATCATTTTGCGATTAAGGTTCTTAGCACATTATTCTCGTGTCGTCGAGCATTGCTGTTGTTTGAGAAAATCTTGTTGCAGTAACAGCACCGATGTTTGATGTTTGTTGACGAATCATTACCAATTGAAGTCACCATCGATGGCGGACCAGCGTTCGACGAGTTTTCCTGTGCAGCCAGCACTACAGGTATTAAAATCTCTTCTGCTGGCGGTACCATGTCTGTTAAAGTCTCCTCCAATGTTGACGTTGCCAATGGGATCTGCTCCATAACCATCACCGATGACGTCAGGTTCCCAGTTGTAGATGGTTCAACATCCATCGAGTTCAACGTTAAAGACGGTAAAGATGCCATCGAGGTCTCAAGAACAGGTAATTACGCGACTTATGCACCAGACGAAACAAACTAGGTGATCCTTACACCGTTGTCGTCAGTAACAAACTGAGCGACCCGCTGTCTAGGACTCCCTTATATACATGCATCGGATAGAATAATACGCTAGTCAAATCAAGAACCATTTACTATAATACTAGAGTCAAAACAACAATTAAAAAAGAGGATCATATGACTGAAAAACTTTGATGAGGTGTTATACGTTCTCGTCTCATGAATTCTATCTCACCAATATATGCTAGGCTCCAATATACGCTAGGCTCCATGAGCTACAATTCGCGCCATCAGATCCAAAGTTCCAACACGCAATGTATGCAATGTACGCGCAATACACGCAATTTACACGCAATAAATGTAATGAACACACAGTACACGCAGGAAACGAAATGAAGAAATAGTACACACAGAAAACGGAACGTACACACAGGAAATGGAACGTACACACAAGAAACGGAACGAATACGTAATGTTCTAGCAATTGATGCAGTACATTCAAAGTACACGCAATGTACGCAAAGTACACGCAATGTATGCAATGTACGCAATATACGCAATGTACACACACAATGACTACGCTTCATTCGCGCAGGACAAGCATTTAATGAGAACGAAGCACGTTTGGACGGAAATTCTATAAAACGAAAGCTCATTTAACGAAAAGGAGGCACATTCTCTCTTGTTCATTCAACTCGGTAGGATGCGATCGTCAATGATAAGTTAGGATATAATGTCTCCAACAGTCTATGAATCCAAAAGTTTTTTATTTCCATTAGTCATTGGCTCCAATAGTCATTGGCTCCATCAGTCATTGACTCCAACAGTCTTTTGGCTCCAAAAGTCATTGTCTCCAACAGCCATTGGCTCCAGCGGTCTTTTGCTTCATCAGCACCAATTATATTTGGCTAGAATGCTGCGAGTCTAAGAGACTATGAGGCTACAATTCTACGAGTCTACAAGACTCCTCCAATTGCCTACGAGTCTATGAAGCTCCAACTACTCCAGCAGCTTTATGTTATTAGATTACAAGACTACATGTTTACGTAGCTACAAGTCAACGTGGCTACTTGGCTACGTAACTACAAGTATACGAGTCTCCAAGACATCATGACCACGTGACTACGACCCATGGGGTTACGAGACTACGTGACCACGAGTCTTCAAGTTTACGAGACTGCAAGGTATAGAGCTACGAAGCTTCTAGAACATAATTTTACGACACTGCGAGGATACAGGACTACAAGTCTACACGAGTACTTGACTACGAAGCTACAAGACTACATATCTCCAATTGCGACATCAGCCTTCAGCTGAATTTTCTCTTTGGCTCCAACAGCTACAGCAGCAATATGTTATAATATTACATGGCTACTTGGTTACGAAGGTACACATCTACAAGTCTCCAAATGTCGCATCTGTCTTTGACGGCATTTTCTCTTTTGCTCCAACTGCTCCAACAGCATTATGTTATAAGATTTCATGGATACTTTGTTACGTAGCTACAAGTCTACGAGGTTCCAATGCATCATGTCTACGAAGCTTCCAGGACACGAGGCTACATGGCTACGAGACTACACGACTTTAACTGATTACAATAGCACCATTCAGTGGTGTGAGAGTTAATTTATCTCATGCAAAATAACCTGTGCAAAGTAGTGTCGATTATTGTCAACAGATGACACCACATGTTGCTTACATGCAAATATTATTTAGTTCTTTTATGTGGAATGCGGGATGCTCACTAACGATCGCAAAAGAAGGAGGGTTCGCTAGACACCAAGGAGAAGGAAGTTCGTCCAACCAGTTAGTGTTTCACAGATTTCTCAGAGCTTACTATTGTTTGACTGAGTAATGGTTGTTTATTTTTTAAATTCCACCTGATAAAAAATATTGCAAGTGTTGATTAAGTAGCAGAAATTCACTTATTAAATGTAACCTTGAATAAAATAACATCACTCATTAAGTAAAAAAACCTTCATGCAGAGATCAATTGCTCACCTGTAGCCAGAACCACTTGCATAAAACCATCAAAATATTGTCAAGTATAATCAGGAGCACACGGAGAAAACCGGCTTAATATTGTCAAGAATAATCGGGAGCAAACGGAGAAAACCTCCATAATATTGTCAAGAATAATCGGGAGCACACGGATAAAACCACCATAATATTTACAAGAATAATCGGAAGCATACCGAGAAAACTGCCAAAAGTTTTCTTTGAATTTTTTGTGATTTTTTATTTTAAATTTTTTATTATTTTTTTTTTTGTTATTTTATGATATCAAAGAAAACTTGTGGCAGTTTTCTCTGTGTGCTCCCGATTATTCTTGACAATATTATGCCAGTTTTCTCCTTGTGCTCCTGATTATACTTGACAATATTTTGATGGTTTTCTGCAAGTGCTTCTGGCTATAGGTGAGCAATTGATCTCTGAATGAAGGTTTTTTTTACTTAATGAGTGATGTTATTTTATTCAAGGTTACATTTAATTAGTGAATTTCTGCTACTTAATCAACACTTTCAATATTTTTTATCAGGTGGAATTAAAAAAATAAACAACCATTACTCAGTCAAACAATAATAAGCTCTGAGAAATCTGTGAAACACTAACTGGTTGGACGAACTTCCTTCTCCTTGGTGTCTAGCGAAGCCCTCCTTCGTTTGCGATCGTCAGTGAGCATCCCGCATCCCACATAAAAGAACTAAATAATATTTGCCTGTAAGCAACATGTGGTGTCATCTGTTGACAATAATCGACACTACTTTGCCCAGGTTATTTTGCATGAGATAAATTAACTCTCACACCACTGAATGGTGCTATTGTAATCAGTTAGAGTCATGTAGTCTCGTAGCCATGTAGCCTCGTGTCCTGGAAGCTTCGTAGACATGATGCATTGGAACCTCGTAGACTTGTAGCTACGTAACAAAGTATCCATGAAATCTTATAACATAATGCTGTTGGAGCAGTTGGAGCAAAAGAGAAAATGCCGTCAAAGACAGATGCGACATTTGGAGACTTGTAGATGTGTATCTTCGTAACCAAGTAGCCATGTAATATTATAACATATTGCTGCTGTAGCTGTTGGAGCCAAAGAGAAAATTCAGCTGAAGGCTGATGTCGCAATTGGAGATATGTAGTCTTGTAGCTTCGTAGTCAAGTACTCGTGTAGACTTGTAGTCCTGTATCCTCGCAGTGTCGTAAAATTATGTTCTAGAAGCTTCGTAGCTCTATACCTTGCAGTCTCGTAAACTTGAAGACTCGTGGTCACGTAGTCTCGTAACCCCATGGGTCGTAGTCACGTAGTCATGATGTCTTGGAGCCTCGTATACTTGTAGTTACGTAGCCAAGTAGCCACGTTGACTTGTAGCTACGTAAACATGTAGTCTTGTAATCTAATAACATAAAGCTGCTGGAGTAGTTGGAGCTTCATAGACTCGTAGGCAATTGGAGGAGTCTTGTAGACTCGTAGAATTGTAGCACCATAGTCTCTTAGACTCGCAGCATTCTAGCCAAATATAATTGGTGCTGATGAAGCAAAAGACCGCTGGAGCCAATGGCTGTTGGAGACAATGACTTTTGGAGCCAAAGGACTGTTGGAGTCAATGACTGATGGAGCCAATGACTATTGGAGCCAATGACTAATGGAAATAAAAAACTTTTGGATTCATAGACTGTTGGAGACATTATATCCTAACTTATCATTGACGATCGCATCCTACCGAGTTGAATGAACAAGAGAGAATGTGCCTCCTTTTCGTTAAATGAGCTTTCGTTTTATAGAATTTCCGTCCAAACGTGCTTCGTTCTCATTAAATGCTTGTCCTGCGCGAATGAAGCGTAGTCATTGTGTGTGTACATTGCGTATATTGCGTACATTGCATACATTGCGTGTACTTTGCGTACATTGCATGTACTTTGCGTGTACTGCATCAATTGCTAGAACATTACGTATTCGTTCCGTTTCTTGTGTGTACGTTCCATTTCCTGTGTGTACGTTCCGTTTTCTGTGTGTACTATTTCTTCATTTCGTTTCCTGCGTGTACTGTGTGTTCATTACATTTATTGCGTGTAAATTGCGTGTATTGCGCGTACATTGCATACATTGCGTGTTGGAACTTTGGATCTGATGGCGCGAATTGTATCTATGGGCGCATTTGGATCTGATGGCGCAAATTGTAGCTCTTGGAGCCTAGCGTATATTGGAGCCTAGCATATATTGGTGAGATAGAATTCATGAGACGAGAACGTATAACACCTCATCAAAGTTTTTCAGTCATATGATCCTTTGTTTAATTGTTGTTTTGACTCTAGTATTATAGTAAATGGTTCTTGATTTGACTAGCGTATTAACCTATCCGATGCATGTATATAAGGGAGTCCTAGACAGCGGGTCGCTCAGTTTGTTACTGACGACAACGGTGTAAGGATCACCTAGTTTGTTTCTTCTGGTGCATAAGTCTTTAACGTTGAACTCGATGGATGTTGAACCATCTACAACTGGAAACCTGACGTCATCGGTGATGGTTATGGAGCAGATCCCGTTGGCAACGTCAACATTGGAGGAGACTTTAACAGACATGGTACCGCCAGCAGAAGAGATTTTAATACCTGTAGTGCTGGCTGCACAGGAAAACTCGTCGAACGCTGGTCCGCCATCGATGGTGACTTCAATTGGTAATGATTCGTCAACAAACATCAAACATCGGTGCTGTTACTGCAACAAGATTATCTCAAACAACAGCAATGCTCGACGACACGAGAATAGAGAATGTGCTATGAACCTTTATCGCAAAATGATTGGTTGTTAGAAATGTCACAAGCAATTTGCAAGACAAGATAACATGAAAACGTACATGAAGATATGCAAAGGTCCTGCTGTTCGGCAGAAAGTAAAGGTTTCTATACAACAATGCTGCATTGATGTTCATAAGAGTATGCCTGGAGATGGTGCAACTGCGGCAACGTCAGTATCTGGATCGGGTCTGAAAGGCTCGTCTTCATCACCCCGGTATCCTTGCAACTACTGTAATATGACATTCGCATTTACTCATGATGTACGGAGACATGAGAGGAGTAAATGCAAGAAGAATCCTTCTCGCATGAAGTTTCGCTGTGATGAGTGTTATGAATGGTTTACTCGAATTGATAATTTGCGTCGACATGCGAAAAACTGTAAAGGTGAAATCCGTGCGCCTACTGCTGAACTACCTGGAGAAATTTCGACTCCTAGATTTAGTTTGGAGACTCGTAAGCGTACAAGCAAGAAAACAGATGCGCAGCAACCGAATGCTATGGCATCTGGACATGGAACTAAACCTAAGACTGTGTTCGGAGCATTACAAGTGAACGATAATGGCTTCTACTTGGCGCAGACTGCATTTCGTGGAACGTTGAAAGACTCCTATAATCTAAATACGTTTGGTGAGTCGAAAGACATTTGTACTTTTCTTGATGATATCAGACAGAACATAATCAATCAGCTTACTGATGATGTAACAACAAACGGACCATCAAAATATAACTTGTGGTTGGACTGTATATATGGAAAGCCATATCCGTTAGATGACAAAGTGAAGAAGTGTGTATTCAAGACTTCGGCTGCAGTAATTTAAAGTTCTGACGATGTGAAGCAAACTGTTGAATATGGAATCAAGAAACTCTGCAAGGAAGAGGATGACTATGTCAGCAAAGGTTCTGGTTGGTCTCTGTCAAGTATAAACCAATTGGAGCTAAAAATTAGTCATTTCACACCGATGCGTAACTAAATGATTATATGATTGTTGGCCTTCGCAAGTGATCCTGTAGTAGAATAGATATTATATAATAAATATTATGTTTGTATAAGAACTTGTGGTGTTTAATTCCTCGAACTTGACACTTTTCTGGTATTTAAATTAAATTTATTTTTAGCTTCGTCCAGGATCGAACCAAGTAACTATTCAATAGGTAAATTAATGATTTATTTTATATGAATTTAATACTATTATAAATTTATGGGTCAATAAATACAAATTTCCAAGATGGTGGACATAACGGCTTACTGGAGGCTGGTTGTAGTTGATATTAAGCCTCTTTTAGGACTATGGTGATGATTTAATTGAAGATATTATTTATTACATAAAATTAAACATTAATGCATTGTTCGGGTATCGAACTAAGGGCAGGAATCGATTGAATCAATATGTAAATTAAAGAGTGATTTATTTAATGAATTTTGGAATTTTTCCTGAATTTCTGGTATTTAAATTACAGATTTTCAAGATGGCGGGCGTAACGGAACATGCAACATTAATATAATCCAAGATGGTGACCGTAACGATATGTGCAACAGTGGTTTATAAGTAATATTTTATTAAAGTTTTATTATTAAATTCTATTAGTTAATTTTTTTAATGATTTTTTAAAATTTTTCCTTTATTTTATATCATAAAAAGTCTGGATTTTCAAGATGTCGGACATGACGTCATCTAACTGGCGATAATTATACTTTGAAAAAAAGTGGTGGGAGTCAGTCTGCCAGCACCCATCAAGGGGGAAGGATTGGTCACCATTTGTAATTTTTTTCGCACTCACGGGGTCCGAACCGAGGACTCCGAGCTCCGCGCCGTAAAAGTTTGTTTTTTATATATTTTAATTAATATTTTATTATTTAATTTTTTTAAAAATTTCAAATTTTTTTCCATTAAAATCGGGTAATAAATAAAGATTTTAAAGATGGCGGTCGTAACGGAAACTGCAACGGTGACGTCATAATCCAAGATTGCGGTCATAATCCTAGATGACGTCAGGGTCTTAAAGTGGCTATCTCTTAGGAGTTTTAAGCCTCTTTTAGGAATTTGGGTTCTTTCTAGGACAAAACGACTTTTGAAGATTTTCGAAATCCTAATTTTTGGATTGTGGAATTTTTTGAGATTTTTTGGCGGAATTTTTTACCAAAAAATGGAAATTTTGGCGATTTTTGAGGAATTTTGGGCAAATTTTGCCCAATTTTGACTAATTTTGACAAGTTTTGAGGTTCAAAGTTCAAGGTCAAGGTCACAACCATCCAAGATGGCCGCCGTGACGTCACAATCCAAGATGGCGGACCGGCTCACGGCTCCACCGCCTGGAGCCTGATCTGGTAGCCCCGAATATATAAATAAATAACACTTTATTTTGTTCTAAATTGTTTATACATTTATTTATTATAGAGTGAGCCGTGATTACGCATGTCTCACCTGTCCTCCGGCTGCTACGTACCTACTCACGTCTCACTGTCCTCCGGCTGCTACGTGACTGCGCTCTCTGTGTCTGTGGTTGCTTCCTTCTCACCTCCCTTGTCCCTCCTTGCCATCCCTCCGCTGGAGTGTGCTCGGTCAAGCCAGTTCAGTCTGGACGGTTCGGGCTACTCCCCCCCTTCCTTCCCCTGTTCCTTGTGTGCTTACTCCGCCCCTAGTTAATCCTTACTTAATATTATAAATGCGAAAGTAACTCTGTCTGTCTGTCTGTTTGTTAGGTACCTTTTCCCGGCTGAACGGCTGAACGGATCGTAATGAAATTTGGCAAGGAGATACATTATATCCTGGGGATGGACATAGGCTATCTTTTGTCAAAAAAAATTAATTTTAAACGGGTTAAAAAAATTTATCTTAATTTTATGTAACGTGTGTCATAGATATACAAACTGTTAGTATCATTCCTCTATGTCTGCCGAGCAATAGCTTTCAAGTCATTACGTTACGTTTTGCTATTGTAAGGAACTAAGTAGAGAGTAAGAAAAAAATAAATATCTTGACAGTTTGTAGTGTCGCCATATTTGTTTCAATTTTCAATACCGTTTTTGTATATTACAATTTAAATTATTTTTTTTACAGTACCTACTTATAACTTATTTGCAAGGAGTTTGGTTTAGTGTTTATAATTTATCTGCTGAGCGTCAAGAGTCTTAGGGCTACTGAGACCGAAGACCAGAAATATTTATCAATTATTTAATATATTGTTGAAAAATTTGAATTTTACTATTTCAGGTAGGTCGATTTTTTTTTATTAATTAGAATAGTTACGTGTAATTGCCATCTTCCTTTATTTCATATTAAACATTATGTTTGGTTGAGTGTGAGATAATTTTATTTATGTATGTTTTAATTTCATTTATTTTCTTATATATATATATTTTTTCTATAGCTATATATATATATATTCTTACCTACCTACTTCTATTAAATTTCAGGTGGATGTTAACATTGTCATTCCAGTTGAATAAATGTTTTTGACAAATTAGTTGTTATTTATACTTTTTGTTTCATTTTGGACTATGTTTTTTTTTACTTAATTCAACGATTTGTGGTGTGAACAGGGAGTGATATCTCTATTAATTTTTATACTCCTTTGGATAAGCGGAATATGGCCACCACAGTTTTACATGTCAACAAATCCTACAAATGTTTTAAACATTATGACAAATAAAAAATAGTTTCACAAACATCATTAGTTTTTTTTTGGTGTGTATAGTTTGAAGTTTAATATTATGTATGTACGTAAATTCATAAACTTAGAGTTATTTATTAATTTATTTAGAAAATTATTCATAGGTAGTTAATAAGTTTTTCTTTATATCTCTTTCGATTTGGAGTGTTTCCGAGCTATTCGGGGTCCTCAACATCACCCCCCCCCCCCCCAGGTGGTTAAAGCCCCAAAATTTCGAAAGTTTAAAATTTTTAAAAAATCTTTCTCTTTCGATTTTAAGCGTTTTCGAGCCATTCAGGGTCCTAGAACCCCCCGCCCCCCTCTGGGAAAAAGCCCCAAAATTTCGATAATTTTAGGAATTTCAAATATCTATTCTTTCGAGATGGAGTGTTCCGAAACATTCGAGGTCCTGAACCTCCACCCCTCCCCCCCTTTTTCAAAAAAAGTGAAAGCCACAAAATTTCGAAAAATTGGAGAAAATTGTATTAAAATTAAGTCATTACGAACTAAAGTGTCCGGGGCATGGTGGAACTTTTACCCAAAGTCGACTTCGCACCCAATTTTGCGGGAGGGAGGGGGGAGTGCAAAACTCCAAAATTACGAAAAATTTCAAAAATTTCTTAAATTTAAGTATACTTTTTTACTATTTGGAGTGTTTCCGAGCCATTCGGGGCCCTCAAACTACCCTCCCCCCACAAGGAGTCAAAAACCCAATAATAAAAACATTTCCCAAACTTTCGAAAACCTATTCTCTTTCGGTTTGGAGTGTTTACGAGCCATTCGGGGTCTTCAACATCACCCCCCCCCCCCCTTCTCAGGGGTCAAAGCCCCAATATTTAGAAAATTTCAAAAATCATTCTCTTTCGATTTTTAGTATTTCCCTGCCATTCAGGGTCCTCAAAATAACCCCTACCACTCTGGGGACAAAGCCCCAAAATCTCGAAAATTTCAGGATTTTCAAATATCATTAATTTCGAGATGGAGTTTTCCGAACCATTCGAGGTCCTGAACCTCCACCCCCCCCCCCCACCCTTTTCTCAAAAGTGAAAGCCACAAAATTTCGAAAAATTGGAGGAAATTGTATTAAAATTAAGTCATTACTAACTAAAGTGTCCGGGGGATGGCGGAATGTTTACCCAAAGACGTGTTTTCCAACAAATGTTTATGGTAAGGGGATTGGGGGAATGCAAAACCCCAAAATTTCGAAAAATTTCTTAAATTTAAGAATACTTTTTTTACTATTTGGAGTGTTTCCGAGCCATTCGGGGTCCTCAAACTACCCTCCCCCCACAAGGAGTCAAAGACCCAATAATAAAAACATTTCCCAAACTTTCGAAAACCTATTCTCTTTCGGTTTGGAGTGTTTACGAGCCATTCGGGGTCTTCAACATCACCCCCCTCCCCGTTCTCAGGGGTCAAAGCCCCAAAAATTTAGAAAATTTCAAAAATAATTCTCATTCGATTTTTAGTGTTTCCCTGCCATTCAGGGTCCTCATAATAATCCCTCCCCTTCTGGGGACAAAGCCCCAAAATCTCGAAAATTTCAGGATTTTCAAATTTCATTTCTTTTGAGATGGAGTGTTTCAAACCATTCGAGGTCCTGCACATCTACTTTTCGCAAAAGTGAAAGCCCCAAAATTTCGAAATATAAGACTATATATAATTGGGTTTTGGTATGTATGACGTCGATAAACTCTTACACCGTTTGACCGATCGCCATGAAAGTTGGCACATCGAAGTGTTTTTATCATCCATTTTTTTTTGTAACTCGCCGCTAGATGGCGCTGTAGCGCATCAACTTCTAAACCTTTCAACCGATCGCCATGGGTAAACAGAAAATCATAGATCACAGATACACAAACAGTAATTATGTGTCATTTCTTAATGTCCAACACACTGGACATATCGCTATCCATTTTGCTGTAACTCGCGGACAATATATCACCCGGTGTTCAGCCCGGGCAAAGCCGGGTACTGCAGCTAGTTAGTATATAAATCCGCTACTAGCGGTGTCGCTACCTGCAGTCTGCCTTGAGGTTTGGTGTGTGCACTTGTGCACTTGGTGACGTCGAAGCCGTGGTCGTGGGCGTGAGTAACATAGAACTTTAATAAGTGTGTGTTGGTATATAGTGGCTAGTTAACCTAAAGTTGTGTTTGTCTATTTTCCCTTTCGTTGGCCTCGTTCTAAGTTCTCGTTTATTATCAGTTGTTCTCTCTTCGCCCATGACCATATGGCTCGCGCGCCGTCAATATTTAGTGTGTTGTGATTTTGATTTAAATATCTGGTCTGACTGCAGGTCACTGGGAAACATTATAAATACCTGGTTAAAGTAGGCTGGTTTACAGATATTGGTTTCTAATCTCGTTTACCGAATGCGTCACCACCTGATGTTATTTTTTGGCGCCATGATATAGATGTATTGTTTAAAGTATGCCTAGTTGTATACACGTATGTCTTGCGCATCGTATGTGTGTCTTTATGGTAAAAGCTAGGATAACTTTCTTTGATAGTTTAATTATGATGGACTACTAAGAATACAACTTAATGTATTAACCTTTAATTCGTTGTTACGCTTGAGACATCGGTTTATATATTTGTTATGTTAGAGGTTGTTGCTAATGTGAATAAATATTAGTCTTGCATATATCTTGGGTTATTCTTTAGATGGTGCGCCGTAATTACCCCTACACCTCCTGCTTTCTTAAGAAACCTTGTTTATTACATTTTATTTAATCATCCTTGGCTGGTTCAGCTTGAAGGATGCTGTGACGTTTTGAACATACCTTGCGCACAGTATGGTTCAAGAGTAAAAATTCAAAATGAGATTTATTTTCTCAAAATAATTTTTTTGGTATTTTTCTTACATTTAATGTAGTCCACTTAACCCTAACACTAGCAAGGTGAATATTACAATGAAAATAAACTTAATGGTCACATTCACCCAACTGGGGGTGAACATGACCAATTACATAAAAAAATTAAAAACATCATTAAAATATTAGTAATTTTTTTCTTTCAATGACAGTATATCAGTAAACAAGTATAGCTCTATTCACGTACATAGTTATATAAATAAACATATTAAAATTTGTTAGCAAAAATTCATTATGAAGATGAAATCTGGTCACCTTCACCCCAACTGACTATGGGCTTTGCGCTGGGCGTTAGATAAAATTTTGTTACGACTTGGTGTTTATGTTTACTTTGGTAAAAAGAGACAATAAAAACACCATTGAATTATTATGAAGAAAATATTTTTTTCCCCACTAACAAATCGTCCAACGTTTCGGTAAGATCAGAGTAATTATTTCAACAGAGTTAGATTAAATGCATTATGTATCGCTTGCCCTTTATGTTTGCGGATTATGACAGTTTTTTTTGGGGTATTCCCATTACACCTTTGTGACATACTATCCACTAGTTCACTATCTAATTTTAGTAGATGTATTTGGTTCGTATGGGGACACCGGAGGACGGAGGGGGATCCGGGGATCCGTGGCAGCCACCTTAAGGCTTCGCTTCATCAGCCATGTTGGATTACGTCACTTCCGCCGGCCATGCACGCACGAAAAAGTGTCCCGTTACGTTCATAAGCCATGTACCGACAAAAAAATGTCCCGTTAAAGTAGATGGAAAAGGCCGATTCAAGGACAGGCGCAGGATCCAGGAGCCGACCTTGAACATTGACTTTGACATTGAACATTGACCTTGAACCTTGACCTTGACCCTTAAACTTTAACTATGACCTTGACCTTTGACCTTGACCTTGAACTTTGACATTGAACCTTGACCTTTAACTTTGACCTTGTTCTTGAAATTTGACCTTGACCTTGAAATTTGACCTTGACCTTGAAATTTGACCCTGACATTGAAATTCGACCCTGACCTTTAGCCTTGCGACCCTCGATGTTGCCAACCTCTTGGATGACGTCATCTAATCCATGCTAATCCGTATGCTAATCTATGCTAATCTATGCTAATCCATGCCAATCTATGCTAATCCGTATGCCAATCCATATGCCAATCTATGCTAATCAATGCTAATCCGTATGCCAATCTATGCTAATACATCCGCCATTTGGTTTTCTAGAAAAAAACCTATGCATCGAACACCCCACTCCTCTACATTACGAATAAACAATCTAGCATCCCGCTCCTCTGTTACAATGACATCGTCATCGATCACCCCACTCATCCCTGTTACAATTTTTTGTTACACTGCATTTTTTAAAATAATTTATTATCAAAAAAATATATATATACCATCGTCTGCCAGAGGCAGCCATCTTATTTAGTGGAGACCACCATCTTGATTTCATCTGATGGTATCATCAAGTGTAGGTTTTTAAAGTACGCTAGTGTATGTAAGGTCGAGTTCCTATCCCAAACCAGCATTATTATGACCCTTATAGTCAAAAATCCACAAAATCCACAGTCATTTTGCTGTTGTAACCACCATGTTTTCTTATAGGTTTTAACTAAAATATATGTTATCAATATTATCGTTGTGGATGCGATAGTTAAAGTAATATTAATTTAAAAAAAAATTTATTACTCCATCTTAGCGGACCAGAAATTTTTTCAGAGTCCTAACTCACAAGTAATATTCTCTTCTCATATTTGCGTACTCGTATTTAAAAAGCTGCATGGAAGCAGATATTTTTATTGTCTGCGTATAATTACATTTTACCATTCTCTAAGACATTTATAAGTATCAGTACCTTGGGGGATATAGGTTATAACAATTAAAAAATAATAAGTAATATGTAGGTAAAATCTTATTTATTAAATTAAGAACATAAACTGAAACAGAAAATATACAAAAAAAACAGAAACTATACACCAAAAATGGAAACTATACAACAAAATGAAAACTATAAAACAAAAAATGGAAACTATACGACGAATGGAAACAGAAACCAAACTACCAAACTATTAAAAAAAAACTACTTACAGAAAAAAAAAAATATTCGTCGCCTCCGATATAGCCATGGGGGACTTTCTTCAAAAACGTGCATAAATTATGGTTCAAACCTAGACAATACACTTATGCATATTAGTAAAGATTAGTATAAAACCATAATTTATGCACGTTTTTGAAGAAAGGGGCTTTGATAAGAGCATCGTTGTCTTACTTATGAAGCAAGCATCATTTCGAAATCTATATTAGTTAATTAGTTATAAGCAGAATGAAAATAGCATTGAATCTTATGAGGTTAACGCGGGTTGCGTAGTGCCCCTGAAACACTGGAGTGGCCTCTTAAGTGGGCGATCCTGGTCAAGTATGTGGAAGGTGAGCATCCTGAACGTGTGAACCAGCGTTACCATGACTTGGAAGAGAAATTCAACTTCAACAACATCGAGTTTCCTACTACAATCCGACAAATACCTCTGTTCGAAAAACAGAACCCTGGAGTCTCAATCAACATCTACAGTATCGATGAGAACCAGAACATTGTACCTGCACGAGTCGCTCCTGAAGAAAAAGAACATCATTTCGATCTTCTGCTCTTGGTTAATGACAATTCGTCCCATTTCACCTACATCACTAATTTTTCTGCCCTGGTTCGGTCCCAAATCACTTCACATCATGATGCTATTCATGTCTGTAAAAGATGCTTCAAGCATTATGGTGATCGGGAAAGGGTTAGTGGGCTCACTGGGCTTCAGTGTTTGGCAAAACACAGTGAGTTCTGCAAACAGCATGCTGCTGTTAGGATGGAAATGCCATCGCTCGATCAAAATGGCTTGCTTCCTGTTCTGAAGTTCAAAAACTTCCATCATGCTGATAAGATGCCCATCGTGGTATATTGCGACTTTGAAGCTATTCTGGAGAAAATCCATACGTGTCACCCGAATCCTGATGAGTCATGTACGCTGCAGTACCAAAAGCATAAGGCATACAGCTACTGCATTTACGTGAAAGCAGATAATACAGTCATTCCTGCACACCTCACTTCTTCACTTCCTTCACAGCCTAAAGTATACAGGGGGTGTGATGCAGAAGATAAATTCATTTCTCGCATTGTCGAAATCAGCCAGGATGTCGAGAAAATCTTTTCTACGTCTGTTTCTATGACTCCGCTCACACATGCACCGAACACTGCTTTTCTGCAAGCAAGGTGTTGTTGCTACTGTGGGGGAAAGTTCGGAGGGGCTGTACTGAAAGTTCGTGACCATAATCACTTCACCGGCGAATTTATTGGGGCTGCATGTAATGACTGCAACCTTCTCAGGCGTAGACCGAAAAAGTTGATTGTGTTCTTCCACAACCTGGCATACGACCAGAACTTTATTATCAGGAAGTTGGGGTATGATACTAAATATATTTTCATCATTCCTAATTCAGAAGAGAAGCTGATAACTTTTTCCAAAAAGTTATGCGATAAGTTCAGTATCCAGTTTGTTGATACTTTCCATTTTATGAATCGTGGTCTCGCTTCGCTCGCCGAGTTCTTGCCTGCAGACAAGTTTATAAGTACTGCTGAGTTTTTCGCTCCTGATGAGTTGGAGTTGGTTACCCGCAAAGGAGTATTCCCATACGACTTCGTTGATTCTTTTGCTCGACTAGACGATACTAGTCTTCCATCTATCGATGAGTTCTTTAATATTCTGACTGATACTGGTATTTCCGAGGTTGATTACTCTCACGCACAAAATGTCTGGGGCAAGTTTCAGTGTGCTACTTTGGGGGAGTACACTGACTTGTACCTGAAGACGGATGTTCTGATATTGGCAGACATATTCGAGAATTTTCGCAGTCTTTGCTTGGAAACATATAGTTTAGATCCGTATCACTACATTTCTTGTCCTGGGTTCGCTTTCGACGCGATGCTTCGAACCACAGGTGTACAGCTAGAGCTACTCACAGATTACGACATGTATATGTTTGTGGAGGCTGGTATTCGTGGTGGTGTAGCGCAAAGCATTAAACGTCATTGCGTAGCCAATAACGCCTACGTACCAGAAACACACGATTCTTCCAAGCCATCCACATTCCTGGAGTACATTGATGCAAACAAATTGTACGGGTGGGCGATGTCTCTGCCGCTCCCCATTCGTCATTTCCAATGGGTAGACACATCAATTATTGATGTCATGTCTATTCCGGAAAATTCCCCCACAGGCTACATTATCGAGTGTGATGTGGAGTACCCTCTCAAACTCCACGAAAGTCACAAATACCTGCCATTTCTTCCCATAAATCAGTGTTCACCCGGCTCAAAGCAATCAAAGCTGATGACAATGCTGGAAAATAAAGAGCACTACATCGTTCACTATAAAAACCTACAGCAGGCAGTATCGCATGGTCTAAAAATCATAAGAATCCTAAAGTTCTTCAGTTTGAGCAGTCGGCATAGTTGGAGCCCTATATTCGGTTGAACACCAACAAGCGCAAAGCAGCAGCCAACGAGTTCGAGAAGGAGTTCTTCAAGCTCGCTGTGAACTCTACATTTGGCAAACTAATGGAGAACAAGAGACGGAGGCTCAAAATGGAGTTGGTGTGCTCCGAGAAGCGTTTTAAAAAGTTGGTGTGTCGTCCGTCCTTCAAGGATCGCACGATGTATGAGCCAAACTTGTCTCTTGTCCACCTGAACCATGAGACCATCATTTTCGACAAGCCGATCTATGCCGGACTCGCAGTACTTGATCTATCAAAAACACTCATGTACGACTTCCAATATAATACTATGAAACCAAAATATCAGGAAAATATTCATCTGGCATATATGGATACAGACAGCTTTGTGTATGAGATTAAAACACAGGACTTCTACCATGATCTAAGAGCCGACCCTAAGTTCATGTCTGAATTCGACACCAGCTGCTACCCTCCTGACCACCCATGCTTCTCCCCCATCAACAAGAAAGTTGTTGGCAAATTCAAAGATGAATGTGGGGGAGAAGTAATAATCGAGTTTGTCAGTCTGCGGGCCAAACTCTATGCATACAGGTTCGGTGGCAAGGTTGAGAAGAAGGCTAAGGGCATCCAGCATTGTGTGGTCAAAAACCACATCACATTCGGTGATTACCTGGATGCTCTGCAAGACCACCGCACAAGGAGGGTAGGTGTTAGAGCCATACGGTCGAGAAAGAATGTGCTGTACAGCGAATACAGCAATAAGCTAGCCATAACGTGGGAGGATGGCAAACATTTAATCTGTGAAGACGGCATCCGCACGGTCCCCCACGGCTATATCGGAGGCGACGAATATTTTTTTTTCTGTAAATAGATTTTTTTTTAAATAGTTTGGTAGTTTGGTTTCTGTTTCCATTCGTCGTATAGTTTCCATTTTTTGTTTTATAGTTTTCATTTTGTTGTATAGTTTCCATTTTTGGTGTATAGTTTCTGTTTTTTTTGTATATTTTCTGTTTCAGTTTATGTTCTTAATTTAATAAATAAGATTTTACCTACATATTACTTATTATTTTTTAATTGTTATAACCTATATCCCCCAAGGTACTGATACTTATAAATGTCTTAGAGAATGGTAAAATGTAATTATACGCAGACAATAAAAATATCTGCTTCCATGCAGCTTTTTAAATACGAGTACGCAAATATGAGAAGAGAATATTACTTGTGAGTTAGGACTCTGAAAAAATTTCTGGTCCGCTAAGATGGAGTAATAAATTTTTTTTTAAATTAATATTACTTTAACTATCGCATCCACAACGATAATATTGATAACATATATTTTAGTTAAAACCTATAAGAAACCATGGTGGTTACAACAGCAAAATGACTGTGGATTTTGTGGATTTTTGACTATAAGGGTCATAATAATGCTGGTTTGGGATAGGAACTCGACCTTACATACACTAGCGTACTTTAAAAACCTACACTTGATGATACCATCAGATGAAATCAAGATGGTGGTCTCCACTAAATAAGATGGCTGCCTCTGGCAGACGATGGTATATATATATATATTTTTTGATAATAAATTATTTTAAAAAATGCAGTGTAACAAAAAATTGTAACAGGGATGAGTGGGGTGATCGATGACGATGTCATTGTAACAGAGGAGCGGGATGCTAGATTGTTTATTCGTAATGTAGAGGAGTGGGGTGTTCGATTCATAGGTTTTTTTCTAGAAAACCAAATGGCGGATGTATTAGCATAGATTGGCATACGGATTAGCATTGATTAGCATAGATTGGCATATGGATTGGCATACGGATTAGCATAGATTGGCATGGATTAGCATAGATTAGCATACGGATTAGAATGGATTAGATGACATCCAAGAGGTTGGCAACATCGAGGGTCGCAAGGCTAAAGGTCAGGGTCGAATTTCAATGTCAGGGTCAAATTTCAAGGTCAAGGTCAAATTTCCAGGTCAATGTCAATTTTTAAGGTCAAGGTCAAGTTAAAGGTCAAGGTCAAAGGTCAAGGTCATAGTTAAAGGTTAAGGGTCAAGGTCAAGGTTCAAGGTCAATGTTCAAGGTCAAAGTAAATGTTCAAGGTCGGCTCCTGGATCCTGTGCCTGTCCTTGAATCGGCCTTTTCCATCTACTGTAATGGGACATTTTTTCGTGCGTACATGGCTATTGAACGTAACGGGACACTTTTTCGTGCGTGTATGGCCGGCGGAAGTGACGTAATCCAACATGGCTGATGAAGCGAAGCCTTAAGGTGGCTGCCGCGGATCCTCCGGTGTCCCCATACGAACCAAATACATCTACTAATTATTTTAAGCACTTTTAATATTTGGCTGTATTTAATATCATTTTTATTATATTTCACGTAATTTTGAGATAGTTAGTCTTGTGAATATGTGTTTACATATATATATATTAGCAGTTAAATTTCCTTAAAAGTTTTGTATGAGTTAGTAACACTGACAAGAAACCTTCTGGATCGATCTAGTAATTTATATATGAAATTATAGTGATCTATATTCTAGTATTTATGAACTTTTACACTCTGTAGGTATTTTCGTGAATAATTATTAATTATTGATGTGTTTATAATACGAGTTTTTATGTAAATGTTTGACAGGTAACAGGTTGAACTGGCATTTTATCGCCGTGGTGAGTGACGTGTCAATCCTCAGCGCTAGGCGGCAGCGGTGGAGGGACGGGGTACTAGCAGCCTGTATCCGTGTGCGGTAATGCGTGCGGCGAAAAGATGTTATTCTCTGGCCGAGCGTCCGCGACGTGGGATCGGGCGTGCATGTGCTGTGCTAAGTTTAAGACTGTGGCTTTTAAAGCAACATACAGTAAACTCCCTATTACCCGCGGGCGGATGATCCGCGGTGCGGTTTATCCGCGCATACTACGAAAAAATACAGCACATATGTAAATCTGTATTTAATTACAAGTGAACTAATTTTAAATCTACTGACAAGTGTATTGTGTGCAGTATTCAGTAAAACGCCACAGGCCTTCTGGGAACTCACTCAGAAGGCTGGCATGCGTTGCTATTTTTGTCTCTGTCGCGCTTTGTTTCTAGTCGTATGTTTGCTTTTTTAGTGTCTAATGAAGTCTCTGAGAACGTAGAGTACTGTATCCTTGTTACGAAGTAAGTACGAGCACTTTTATGTTTACATTACTGAAATGTAATGTATGTTAATTATTCAGTAAAATACTAAAATTTTAGCATCATTTAAATTTTTTTACTATTCATTTAAACATTTACTGTACGTAAAGTTTTAAACTTTAGTTGAAATTAATTGTTCTATTTTTGTTTCCCATTAACGGCTCTTTTGCGGATTTTCCGCGATTTTCACTATCCGCGGTGGCCCTGACACTTAATTTCGCGGATAATCGGGAGTGTACTGTACTATTACGTTAAACTGTGTGGCGTAGCAAGGACTCATGCTTCCGAGACTGGCCATAACGCAGTTCGGGAGTGTTGATGGCGCGCCAGATTGCGGGGGAAAACGAGTGTCGGCGCTTCGTTGCAAGTGGCTTTCAAGTGGAGGCTGCCACTTCCTGACTTTGCCTGTGGTCCGGGCATACCAGAGCCTGGGTCGAGGCCGTGTGCCGTGCCAGGAGGTAGTCGCCGACCAGCAAGTCTCAGCTTTGCCGCCGCCCTCTCCCAGTTCGACGGCGATAGGGTCCATTCTCGTGACGTCATGTTCCGCTCAGAGACGTCGGAATAAAGACTCGAGTAATTTCGTTCTATTAATTTACCGCGAACACGCACTGAACATTTAAGTAAAATGTACCGAATATGGCTGTAACTTTTTTTTTTTTTTTTTTGTATTTCCACTCCCGCCTCCGTGAGAGACAGATTTTTTGCGCAAGTAATGATAAATGGCCATAAACATCGATTTGAAAGATTGTGCCGAAGAGAATTTTTACCAAAGTTTTAAAAGGATTTTTTTAGCTTGTATGAAATTATGCTAGTGGATAATATTTTTTTAGTATTTTTTAAGGAAGTTGTATAGTAGTTAAGGAATTTGGTAGAAGCTATTTATTACGCGCGTAAGATTAATTCAAGTTTTAAGAAAGTATTTTATTAAGATGGTAGTATATATTTTTTGGTATATCGGGTTGTTTAATAAATGTAAATTAAATCACACCAGCTCAGCCCCTTTGTAGAAAAAGTTTTAAGTTTAATGAAACACAAGACATTTAATAAAAGTCTATATTTGGTTAACAATAATTTTTTTTGGATGCCTTCATTTTTACTTAGACGTTTATTGCCTTAAGATGAGCAAAATATCTAAAGTTAGTTGCTAATACACTGAAGGATAACTTAAAAATAAATTGGCATAATTGTATTTTTTTGCAGAACAGTTAACGATCACCAGTTGAAGAAGAAACGCAGTCCTAGTGTGTGGGGACGTGTGCCACCGCCCCTTTTGTAAAGGGGGAGTCACACTTCACTGGTGTCCGGTAGTCCGGTAAGATCGCTCCGAACGTGCCGGAGTAAAGAGCTGCTGCTCTGCTAGCATGCAAGACACGAGCATTTACAAAGCCACAGGGTGAATCTTGAAGCCACATACAATCGCTGAGGGTAACGGAAGGCAAAAGGGAATGGGATTAGAGCTGATGCAAAACAAGGTGAGTTGTGGCAGTGGACAGCCATCAGCCTTGCCGATCCAGAGTCTCTATTGGTGGCCTTGGGTGGTTATCGGGAATAGCACGTGGGAATGCCTACACGCTCACCTGCGCTGAGAATATCGTCTGTATGTGTGATCTGCCACCAGCGGAAATACGACAGTTATTCGTGGGACTCGTGCGCAGATATAACACAACAAAGTTTTTCTTTCAAATGTAAGTTTTTTTTCCCCGACATCTAGTAACATATTTAGTGAATCAGGTTTCCTGGTCGGTGTTTGCATGTTTGGAAATTTGACTTTTCAAGTTCATCACTACCATTTCTATCCGACAATTTTTTTTTTATGTGTTACATCTAAGCTCTCGTAATACATTTGTTGGAGTAATTTCATGAATGGAACGGAAGTCGCATGGAAAGGAAATGGTTCTGCCATCTGTTGGAGATGGAGTGAACCAAAATTGCCATAGGAAACTTTATAGTATTAACTGTTTAATGAATTTCAACAAGATGGGCAGTATTTTAATAAAATTCCTTGTCGAAATTCAGGTCCAAAGCCGGGGTTTGTTAAATTTTTTAAGACTTTTTCGCTTTTATCAGAAGCCGTTTCATTATAAGGAGGAAAAACTTTTGATCTGCAACTGAAATGACTCGACAGTCAACGTAGCTGTTCTGGCAGCCAATTCTATAGGCGGGTGCGGAAACTACGCGTGATTCACGTTCAGAAATGTAGTTGCAAACACAATTTGCGCACATTTATCACGCTCGGCATTATTTTAATGAGTTTATACGTTAGCTTTCATTCACCAGTTTCGTAGCATAAGTGTTTATTCAACTTGAGAACATATTAATTTGCTCGTTACCGAGGTTAGATGTTTACTCATCACTGGCGAGTACAGAAAGCCTAGCTGACGTTTTTTTCTTTCTTTAATAATCCGTCGACATAGAGATCTTGGAGACGAATACTACAAACATTGCAGTTCGAAGAACCATGAAATGAATAGCCTTGACCCGTAGCAAGAAAATGCTTGGAGATATTTTGGAAGAAAAATCAGTATAAACTAAATCATAACAGTCGGACAGGGATTGGAATGCGAGTACAATGTCTTGCCACTGCACAAATACGCCTCAACATTAGTTAAAGTTACTTACAAACTTTATTATTTTCTAAGTTGTCAGGCCGACCTCGTGGTTTGGATATGCCTGGTCTAAGCGACTGACATTGGACATGGCCTGTTGAAAATGTTCGTCGAGTTTCGACAAAAAATTACCTCTCGGTCCGGAGACGTTAGGCCTATACGCCTAACATTGTAGAAGACTTGGTTGGAAGGTATTTTGAGTATCGAAAAATTGGACTTCAATTGTAGACAATGCGACAATGTATTTATTTTGTCGGAGAAGTATTTTGTATAGAGTCGTTTGTCGTAGAGATAATGATGAATAAATTTAATGAAAGGAAATGGGAAACAGAATTTAAAATGTATTTAAAGCTTTAGTTACTATTATCATTGGCCGAGAATCAAACCAATGATGGAAAAAAATATCGATTCAATCTTACATTAAAAGACGAGTTTTTGATGCTTTTAAGATTTTTTTTTAAAATTAAAGGTTAATTATTACGAATGGTTAATATGACATCATCGGCTTACTGGAGGTTGGTAGACTAGTAACCTAAGCTGTTTTTTTAGTATATTTCGCTATATTTTATTGAATAAATATTGTCTTTTACCTAAAATTACCTTTATGCATAGTCCAGGGATAGAACTGAGGAAATGAATCGATCTAACCAATCATTATATTTATGCAAATTTTTGCTACGTATGTATGTTGGAATTTTTTCAGAATTTCTAGTTCAATAACTAAGAATTTTCATAATGAAGGTCAATATGTCAGATAAGATGGCTACTAGGACGGCTGAAAAGATGGCTGGCGTCTTGGCAATAAATGATTCCTGCACTCTAACGGGCAAAAATCAAACTAATATGATGACAGCGCACTCTAGCAGATGGTGCGAGTACTATGTGACACTAGCACTCCTTGTATCAATTACTGAAAACAAGATGGTGGCAGCACTCTCTAGTAGGTAATGTGTGTTAACTAGCGCACCTGGTAGCATGCATTGAAAAAATAAATATGGTGGTTCTGTCTCGAACAGGCAATGATATTTATTATTCCTTAAAATTTAAGCAATTAAAAGTCCGAATATGTGTGTAATTTTTAGATACATTATTTTAATTCTCTGTCTGGTAATTGTCTCGATGGCCGTGCGTTTAGAGGCACATGTTTTTCCAACCCAAAGGTCAGAGCTGTGATGGTTTGAATCACAGTGCTTCCAATGTATTTTGCATTAAAAAAAATTTAACCTGTTCATAAGGACCACAATAACATTGACAGGTAATGGAACATGGACCTTAAATGCATAAGGCAGAGCGATGCTGGCGCTTTCTAAGAACAAGCACCAAAAACAAAGATGATTGAATCCAAGATGGAAACCTTCAACAGAGCAGAGAAACAAAATGGTGGCCGTGACATAATCCAAGATGGCAGCCTCCAGCACATGAAAACAAGATGGCGAACATGTTATTATAATTCAAGATGTCAACTATAACGAAAATTGCAATGTTGGCAGAATCCAAGAGGGCAACTGAGGTCATTGTCAAAGTTAAAGGTGAAAGATCAAGGTTAAGGTCAAAGGTAAAGGTCAAATTCAAAGGTAAAGGTCAAAGGGTCAAGGTGAAGGTCATCTAAAATGGCTGCCGTTATTTCACATTCCAATACGACGACCATAACGAAAAGTGCAAAGATGATATCATTCAAGTTGGCTGCCATGATGTCACAATCCAATATGGCGGTAATACTCTCAGCTCCTGACCCTGGACCCTGCATACCACTGATATCCATTTTGCTATAAGTCGCCACTAGATGATGTTGCATTGCATCAACTTCTATACCGTTCAACTGTTCGCCATGGGTAAACAAAAAATCATAGTTCATAAATTTACAAATAGTAAGTGTGATTTCCCTATGTCCACCACACTGTCATATAGTGCTATCACATTGTATTCTACCCGATGCCGATTGTCATATAAATTTGTATACATAGATATTTGAACACACAGAATATTTACATGGAGAATATTTTCGCGATATCCATTTAGTTATAACTCTTCACTAGATAGTGCTGCAGCGCATAAACTTCTGAAACGTTCAACCGATCGCCATTGGTATACAGGAAATCATAAGTCGAGGACATATAAACAGTACTAATGTGTCATATCTCTATGTCCACCGCACTGTCAAAGAGCGTTATTTATTTTAATTTCTAACTCGCGGACAATATATTACCATGTGTTCAGCCTGGGAAATGGCTTGTACTACAGCTATAAATAAATAACATTCTTTTATTTGTAGCAAAATTACATCTGTATCACACACAACTAAAATATCTTTGTACATCTTATCTGTCAAAATACCTTAAATATTATTGTTTATCAATTTGCTATACCCTAGATGTTAGTATCAGTTTAAATAAATTTTAATTAATCCAATTACATAACACATAGAATAGTCTAAAATTATTGTTCATTCAAGTGAATTATTGTTTCAAAATAATTATAGTTTATACTTTATACCAATAAATATAGTGAAATCTTATTATTATATTTTATCTATCTTTTTCCAAAATATTTAATACTGCCCAGCTCACCGTCCACCACACATTTGAATGGTTCGGCGCAGGGCAGTGCCATTGGTGTGAACATGGCTTTAGCCTCTATGCGTAAAACATGAAGTCACTGTTGGCATTCGGTATGATGAGTTATAGGTTCAAATCCTGCGTTAATTTAGGGTGCTAAATTTTTGCTCTTTAAGAAAAAAAACACAATGCAGGTAAAATGCTCAAAAATTGACCAAATACAGAAATAATGCAAAACAATAATTAAAATCAAATAACTCAAATCAAACAAAACATATTACGGCTTTGGTTTAAAATGCAGATATATTTATAAGTTAATTTTAAGCAAATGTAACTCCTTGTAATAAACATGGATGATATTAAAATATAGTTTCATATTCCTACATTTTTGGATCGTATTTAAAATGTTAACAATAATTTAGTATGTATTTAATACTGTGCATACCAAGGACCACAATGAATTTTTTCATCTTCAACCCCTATTTGTTTTCCAAATTTTGAGACATTTTTTATGTTATAAATACTTTGAAAAAGTTTATTATTTTTAGGAGGATTATTAATTACAAACGAATTTTAAAAAAATAGTTTATGCCAAAGGCGTAAAATAAAATTTTATTAAACATAATACACAAATTACTTCCATCATGGCCGATATTATACATTATAATTTCTTTAAGAGTGGGGAAGTATTTATTTTATTTTTTTTTCAAAATAACAGCAGTCACCATGTCAAGCGTGTTAATGTGTGCTTTAGAGACCTGAAAATGATAAATAAAATAAAAAGTTTCCAAAGTGTCGCACCAAGGTAACGACTGCAATAGGTGTTCCTTCTAAATCCTCCTAATGTCTCTAAAGGGATAAGAATGAAGCCACACAGAGGACAAGGGAGAACTCAGTCCGGGATGTCCGTGTGTTGAGCTGTGCTTGAGTGACAGACAGGAGGCTTCCTGCCGGGCTGTGACGCGGCAGACAAGGCGCGCGGTGGTCGGGCGAGTGACGGTTGTTTGTGAACAAGTGCCGCGCCTCTCGTGCGAGAGGTCGCCACTTCGACCCCGAAAAGCGGGATGACGTGTTGGTGGAGCCCGCGATGCTATCTCAAGGTTCACGGCTACCTAGGGAAATATCGCGTGTCGGGGAATCAACTATGGATTTGGTGATCGGATTATGTACTCGACCGGATGATCGTATCTGAAACTATGGAAACACACGTCAGTTAGGTAATTGGTACTCTTTTCGCATTCAAATTCGTAACTACCTATTTTGTTTCAAGTATATCTTTGGAAAATAAAAAAAACAACATTTAAGGCCAAATAATGGTTCTATTATTCTGACTCACAATAACACGGTGGGCAAGATGTGAAAGGTGCGATACAAGAGCAGAACATCGAATTAATGTGGAAGTGTGGTTTTTACTGAGTGACGCTGTGAATAAATGTTTCTAGACATTGCATACTACAGCCAATTTTTTAATGGCCATGTCTTAGAGAAATACACTGATTGGGAAAATATTACCATGTGAGTACATTTCAAATATTTCACAGATAATTATAGTAAGCGCAACCTTGAATAACACACGAACTTAATATTATTGCCAACTAACAAGTCAAATCTTCTTTCGAAAACAAACAAAAAAATTCGAATACACATTTCACTGATGTCACAGAATTGCTAAACACGATTGGTTAGAAAAGTATTCTAATAGCATCGCGTCCATTGTGTTGCTCTCGTGTTGTTTACTTTTTCTTCTGATTTTCGTATTACGTTGTTTCAATGCAAGATCATTTCAAAGTTATAGTTTATCAATGTTAGGTTATTTCTGTGACGTCTTCATGCAGTATGTTTGTAAAGTTATTGACTAGAAGACCGGTTCGATCCCACCTAGCACTATAATCAGTCCGTGTTGATTAAAGCCCAAGTGGTACAGTGACAAGACAATGCCAACCAACAGATAAAAAACATTATTAACATACGTAGCGTTGATAAGGCGTAATAAACCAGGTGAACGATGGGGTAGAGTGGACATGGATTTACCCCGAACATACAAAATCAAACTATATATCCGAGGGCCTTTTTCTATCAACAGTTATGTTCTTTTGTATTAAGATCTTTACTTTAGATTCTAGTATTTTTACATGATCTAAGTCTTTCTGAGGGTATTATTTGAAGGAAAAATGTGCTTGTGCTATTAAGAAAATAAAATATCTGGTAAGATTTATGCAGTGGAGGAAAGATTAATAACTCATACAATGAAAGTGCATGTACGAAGACAAATCTCTTTAAGGGATTTGTTTGGAGGTATATAAGACATTTACGGGGCTAGTAAAAAAATATAAAAGACTCAGTTATGCTGCTGCTGCTATGAAATATATCAATGTTTCACAATGAACTTGTACAATATTTTCTTAAGAAACTACTAAAAATAAAGATAAATATTTCAACAGTGTGAGGGGGAATGAGTTATTTGGCCTTTGTTTTCAAATTAAATTTGTGGATTTCGTATTAATGATTCTTTGGTATTCCTGTTAAATCTACATTATTGATATTCGTTCGTCTGGGAAATCGTTATCTGGGTAAGAACATGATGCCGAACGTGCCAGTATAGAAGAGCGCCTAATGTACTAGGATACAAGACAAACCCACAGAGAAGTTAAGGGCGGTATTCCAAGAGGCTCGGGTAAGGTAGCGAATAACCACTACCTTGTTGGGATACAACCGTAACCTAACTCACGGGCCATATTACAGAACGTGTCCAAACCGAATCCCAGTAAGGAAACATATCGGCAACGGTTTTAATAAATGGTGCCCTGCGCGAGACTAGAAACTAGTTTCAACGCATTCTAGTGGACTTTTCGCAACCATAGATAAAATTGTTACAGCAACAATACTAGTTATAGAAGCACCACCACACAAAAATATAAAATTTATATAATTTTTTCAAGTAATATTTTTGTTGATATAACTTTTTTGAAACGACCATTAAAGTGTACAAAATGATATCATAATAAAGTTCCATTTGTCACACCAAGATGTTTGTACGTCCCACGATGATCACCAAAATATACTCGATTTGATGGCGTCAGACGTGGGTCCGCCATCTGACCGAAACTAACGAAAAAGTGCGTCCTGCGCATTCGTAGTAGTTTGGGCAACAAATAGGTCACGGACAGGACACCGAAATCCATTACTTAAAAATAAGGGACTGGTCGTGTCATATCTGTTAAAAAAGAAAAAGAAAATTTTGATCTTGGTTGAATATCCACGTTGTCGTTGCCCATTGTGTTACATATTTTTTGTATAGATGTCTATGACTGTTGTGTATTCTTGCTGTGCAATCGTTTGTTACTTTAACATAAAACATATTAAAGTATATTTTCTCAGTTTTATTCACTAAGAAACCCTAACTTTAATAGGTTATGGGCCCAGGAAACTCTGAAAACTGAAGAATTAAGAAAACAGCAAAGAAGAAGTCATATTTTGGATTTTCGAATAAATCACGCTCATATAACCTTAAAATGGAACGAACTTTGAGTGTGGATAAATTTGACGGAAGAAACTTCAGGCAATGGAAATTCCAGATAAAATGTGCCCTGAAAGCAAAAGGAATCGATATTTCGATACAAAGAACAGAAGCAAATGCGGATGCATGGCTAAAAAAGGATGGCATGGCTATGTACATTATCACGTCGTCGATGGATTTAAATCAAATAACCCTAATAGAAAACTGTGAAACCGCCTTGGAAATTATGTCGAAATTAGAATCCATATATGAACAAAAAAGTGAATTGAACAAAATGTTAATTCATGAACGGTTTTACCAGTATAAAATGTCACCAAGTGACAGTGTTGCACAACATATTGCAAAGGTTGAAAATCTCGCAAAGCAGCTCAAGGAAAGTGGTGAAAGCATCAGCGACAATGCTATAATCACGAAAATATTGGGAACTCTGCCTCCTAAATATAGATCACTTAGGCAAGCATGGATGTCGCTGGATTCTGAAAAACAAAACTTGAATAACTTAACGGCAAGACTACTTGATGAGGAAGCTAATATTACTTGTGAAGAAGAACAAGAAATGGCTTTTTTGGTTGCTAATACTAAACTGAAGAAAGAATCAACCAAAAATGAACCTAGTACAAGTAGAATTAGCAAAGAGAAACCTGATAAGCATCGTTTTGAATGTTACAACTGCGGAAGAAGGGGGCACTTTGCCAGAGAATGTCGTGCACCAAAGAAAATACATAAGAAACCAGCTGAAGGTAAGAATACCATGCTAGCTTTTAATGTAGTTGATGAGTCAAATATAGGCAGTGGTTCAGAAGAAGACACCTGGATCTTGGATAGTGGTGCTTCGGCCCATATGACATATAGAAAAGAATTTTTTGAAGAATATACAGCTTGTACTCAGAAATCATTGACATTGGGGAACAAAGAGTCCATAGAAGTATGTGGAATTGGAAAAATTTTAATAAAAAGATGTGTCAATGGACAGTGGGAGCTAAGCATGTTACATGAAGTACTACATGTGCCTAACTTAAGAAGAAATTTAGTTTCTGAAGGCATGGTAACAAGAAAAGGTTATGCCATTGTAAAGAAGGACAGTAATGCTCTAATTTATAATGGTGATGAAGTTGTGATGTGTGCAAAAATGAAGTTGAACAATTTATATGAACTGGACATTGAAACAGTTGTTCCTGACACATGCAACTTAGTGCAGAAAAATAAAAGTGATATTAAAAAATGGCACGAAAGATTAGGACATTTAAACTTTAAAGAAATAAAACAAATGAGCGTGAACAATATAGTTGAAGGTTTAAATATTGAAAAAAGTAATGAAACTGACTTAGTGTGTGAAGCATGTGCTTATGGGAAACAATCTCGGTTTCCATTCCAGAAATCAAGTCGGGCAGAACTACAACCTGGTGACCTAGTATATAGTGACGTATGTGGTCCAATGAGTCATACATCGGTTCAAGGTATGAGGTATTTTTTATTATTCAAGGATGCGGCAACCAGCTACAGACATGTGTACTTCATGAGAAATAAGAGCGATACTCTTGAATATTTCAAGAAATATAATGCAATCGTGAAAAACAAATACCTGCACAGTGTAAAAGCCTTGCATACAGATAATGGAAGTGAATATATTAATACTGCATTTAAAGACTACTTAGATAAAGAAGGAATTGTTCATGAATGTACTGCTCCATATACCCCAGAACAAAATGGGCGTGCAGAAATAGATATCAGAACAATAGTAGAAAGCGCTCGATCCATGCTGTATGCACGTGATGTATCTTTGGATTTATGGGCAGAAGCCATAAATTGTGCAGTTTATTTGCTTAATAGAACCTCATCTAGCCAAACATCAGACAAAACGCCATCAGAGTTGTGGAATGGAGTCAAACCAGTTTTGGGGCATGTAAGAGTATTTGGTAGTGAAGGATATGTACATATTCCTGATAAGTTGCGGACCAAATTAGAAAAAAAAAGTGAAAAGATTATATTGGTTGGATATGATAATACCAATTACAGAATGTTCAACATGAAAACAAAACGAATTAAAGTATCAAGAAATGTTGTTTTTGATGAGAATAAATATCCTGAACAAAGACAGAATATAGCAAAAATATTCATAGAAGAAAGTGATGAAAATGTCAAACAGGATAACTCTGAAGTCATACTCAAAAACGACCCTGCTTTGAGTGATAATTCTTTAAATGAAATCTCACTGAATGAGAATGAGGAAAGTATGCTCAGTTGTAAGAATGATGATCCTAATTATGAACCATCACATACCCTCAATGATTCTCCATGTGAACCAATGAATCTGAGACCCAGGAGAAATTTGAATTTAGAAGCCAATTTAATGGAATTTGTATTACCATCATCATTTGATGATGCAATGAAGAGTTCACAGAAGAATGAATGGTTGCAAGCCGTTAAAGAAGAACTAAGTGCTCATGATGAAAATCAGACTTGGACCCCAGTGAAGCGAGCTGGACAGAGAACACTCACAGCCAAGTGGGTATTTTCCATTAAGAGGGGTGACGATGGAAAAGTAAACCATTACAAAGCTCGATTATGTGCACGAGGGTTCAATCAAATCCCTGGTATTGATTACCAGCAAATATTTTCCCCTACCACAAGGTATGATTCAATTAGAATTATTTTAAGTATTGCAGCTAAGTATAACTTAGAAATCCAACAATTTGATGTCAAAACTGCTTTTTTGAACGGGGATCTTGAAGAAGAAATTTATTTAGAAATTCCTGATGGTGTGCTTGTTGACAAAAGTAATGTATTAAAATTGAATAGGTCACTCTATGGGTTAAAACAGGCAGCAAGGTGTTGGAACAAGAAGTTTACTGAATTCTTAAAATCATATGGTTTTGTTCAGTCACAAGCTGATTACTGTGTATATGTTAGAAATGTTGAAAGTATCAAGGTTATAATGATAATATATGTTGACGATGCTCTCATAATATCATCAAGTAAAAAGGTAATTAAAGATATAATTATTTTCTTGAAACAGGCATTTAAAATTAAGGAATTGAATTTGTCACATTTTGTAGGCATAGAAGTATTAAGTCTGATAACTGTATTTGTTTACATCAGCGAGAGTACATCGATCAAATTGTTAAAACTTTTGATATGAGTGAATGCAATCATGCATCAACTCCTGCTGATCCGAATGTTGTTATATGTAAAAATCTTGAGGAAACTGCTGTGAAATTCCCTTATAGGGAAGCTATTGGTTCACTGTTGTTTCTATGCTCAGTGTCCAGACCTGATATTTCATATGCGGTTAACATGTTGAGTCGGTATATTAATAATCCTAGTCTACAACATATTAATAGTGAAGCGTGTGATTAGATATTTGGTTAATACAAAAAATGTTTGTATTAGATATGGAGAAAGCAATGATCTTATCGGGTACTCCGATGCTGATTTTGCAGGCGATGTTGATACTAGAAAGTCTACTACTGGATATATATTCTTAATGAATGGCGGGCCAGTAACATGGTTAAGCCAAAAGCAAAAGACCATTGCTCTCTCTACCACCGAAGCAGAATTTGTTGCAGCCTGTGAGTCTGCAAAGGAAATACTATGGTTAAAGCAATTGTTGTTGGACTTGGATGAAAAATATGATTGTATTAAGCTATATGTTGACAATCAGAGTGCCATTAAGTTAATTAATAACCCAGTTTTTCACAAACGAACCAAACATATAGATGTCAAATACAACTTTATCCGAGAGAAAGTGGAGAATGGTGTAATAAATATATCCTATGTCCCAAGTAAGAATCAGCTTGCTGATATATTAACAAAGCCATTGCCCACTCAACCTTTTGTCTTTCTAAGAGAACAAATAATGGATAAGCTGTAATAGTGTAATGTTTGAATGTAAAATATTTTTTTTGCTCTCATGATGTAAAATTTTAGTGGGAGTGTTAAAAAAGAAAAAGAAAATTTTGATCTTGGTTGAATATCCACGTTGTCGTTGCCCATTGTGTTACATATTTTTTGTATAGATGTCTATGACTGTTGTGTATTCTTGCTGTGCAATCGTTTGTTACTTTAACATAAAACATATTAAAGTATATTTTCTCAGTTTTATTCACTAAGAAACCCTAACTTTAATAATATCGTGCACTAGGAATATGGATAGAATACAGGTGTAGCTAATTAATTACCTGAACCTTTATTTTGTTTCTTGGAATACCGGCCTAAAAACTGTATTATTGTGGTTGTGTTTATTGGGAAGGGGTCGTAAAAAAGGGGTGAGGGAAGCCAAGAGAGGAGGAAAATAAAATCTGTTACGCAACAAGATGTGTGGTGCGATAGCTGCAGGCGCGGCGAGGGATAGCATCAGCACTTCGCCTGAGGGTTGCCTCTCAGGCGATTATCGGGAACAGCACGTGTGAACCTGGCACACTCGACTACGTGATCTAACATGCTCGGCACCAACACAGTAACTCGTGAGGCTCGTTCGGAAACGTAACACAACACTAGTTCCCGTTCAAAGGTTAGTAATTTACGACATCTCGTATATTCTAGAGGAGCATAAAATATCAAATTTTTTTTGTTTCCCTTTTCAATTTTGTTTTATCTTTATAAGATAATGTTTGATCCATATCACTTTCTATAATATCACCATCAACACTGGGTTTTTAATTTTTTTGTTCCTTATTTCCTTTAACATTTCGTCGACAACGAGGTCGTTAAAGACGAATACACTCAACAGCACAGTTCAAAGAACCAGGGGAAAAACTGGGCTATGTCCAACAGTAAGAAACCATCAAAGAACTTGCTTGGAGTGATCTCGAGAAACTGTGGAAAACCCGAAATCGAAAAAGACGGACATGGATTTGAAGTCATCTTGGATGCGAGTCTAGTGTCTTGCCACTGACCCAATAAATGTTATATGCCTAAGTTTCCAAAATGTGCATTTGTTTTAAGAGACTGTGATTAGTAAATGCAACGTATATTTAAACTAATGTAATAATGAATTGTGTACGATTATCCACATTTTACACAGATATATTTTATAAGAAAACCTACAATTTCGGTTCAGTTAGTCACAATGAGGTATCGGAAACGTATTACGAAGTTTAACTTGGTAACATTAAAGAGAAGTGGCAGTAAGTGGTTTTAATGACTAACATAGACTCCAAGAAGATATCACAATCAAATTGGTTTTTGGTTTCATGTATTTTATTGTGTAATCTGCTGTCGCAGTTCGTTACAACTGACATTATTAAAATCTAGACCTAACTATCTATAGTTTAGGGGCAGGTTAAAACTATGTTTTTTTTTAACAGAAAATATACAAGCCATACATCTTTGAAGCATTTACGTTGATGTCAAAAATCGCAGTGTGAACTGATAAATAATTAATTTTACATGTAGAAAATAAAATTTTAGGAGTGTGGTACGATGTTGACAGAATTTTTTTTTTCTTTACAGATATTCTTTGGATTACAATGAAAAGATACATGCAGTTAATTATATTAATACTGGTAACTGCTTCTGGAAGAATGATACTTAAATATCATAAATTATTTCCAGAAATGATTGAAAAAAATATCTATGGAATTACTTCAGACATTATTGAGAACTTCATCAAACCACAGATAAACTGGTTAATGATCATAGGTGGAAATAATCTTTATTTTTCTGCCACCACTAGGTACATATTTGCTCAGAATAATCCCTCAGTATTTACACTGTCAGCCACGAACAGACAATACACATTCTTTAATGCCAGCAGAGAAAAAGGCAGAACAGGTTTTGTGATGTTTTCTGACTGGGCGCACAAAGAAAGTTTTTTATTATTCCTATCTGAATTGTCAGAAAATTCACTATGGAATAAAGCATCGTATTTCCTATTTGTCATAACAGATGTCATAGAGTATGGCCCAGGACAATTAAATGACTTGCTGAAAACATTCTGGGTTCAGTATGAGATACTGCACTATGCTGTCATATGCAGCTGCACGAAAAGATATTTTATTTCCAAACATTTTAACAAAGTCTCTCGCAATTATAGTATAAGAGCCTTTACTTTCAACCCATTTGAGAACGATGGTGATGGGAAGATAGTACTGGTGTCACGCGAAGAAGATCCATTTGCTGACAAACTTCTAGATGTTCATGGATATCCTGTCAGCGTCGCATTGAATCACGAGCCACCATTTAGCTTTAAAATTACATGTCCTGGCAGTCAAGTCGCTTACACTGGCTTCGATAAAATTATATGGAAATCTTTATTAGATCATATTAATGCTTCCATCTTTATTAACGACTTTAAGAAGACATCTGTTAACCTACCACTAACTTCTGGAAAAAAAGGTTTAAAGAAATCCGACATTTTCGGGAACACTATTCGTTTATCTGCTTTTACTAAGAAAAAATACACTTATCCATTTAACATGGAACCAGCCAGCTTTATTGTCCCAAAAGCTAAGAAACTACCTAAATGGATGAGTTTTTTGTTGCCCTTTAGTCTTGAAACCTGGCTAAGCTATTTTGTTGCTTGCTTTTTGCTTGCATTTGTGTGGAGGTTTTTTACCCACTATTCATGTGATAAAGAAGTTAAAAAGGTTGATGAGCTTGGAATACTTCATGTTATTACCTCAGGTGTTTCTGTGCACAAATTCTCAGTGTTATCAGCAAGATTGTTCCTCCTCTCCACACTCTCATACAACACAGTTTTTACAAATTCTTACAGTGGTGCATTGACTAGCTTTCTTACCAGTCCTCAGTACTATCCAGATGCAAATTCCTTGAGCGATCTGGTGAATAGTGGTTTGAAAGTAGGATATGTCATTTCTTTACAAAACAGTAAGCAGGAGTTTAGTTTGATAGACCATTCAGACCGTTTAACCAAATTCTTTTTTGACAATTTAGTGATGCTGAAGAGCAAAGAAGAAGGACTAGGTGTGACTGTGAGCAAAAGAAATCAAAGCATCTTGTTGATGGAAACAGAACTCAAGTACTATTTGAACAGACCTGAGTACCATCAAGATGGTCATCCTCTCCTTCACCATTGCAAAGTGTACATAGTTACTTTTATGGTGGTGTATACCTTCCGCGACAATTTCGCCTTCGTCGATAAGCTCGACACGCTTATGTGGCGACTGAAGGAGTCCGGAATCACCAGAAAGCTGCTGGACGATGTCACCCATGAGACGGCGGTCGAGCTGAGGGCGATCAGCCATGGCCCAGAGCACGTGCCCTTGACGATGTCACATCTGGAGGGCGCGTTCTACTTGCTGCTGTTCGGGACTTCCATCTGTGTCATAGTGTTCATTCATGAGCGAAAGAAACATCCTAAAACTTACCATGGCTTTAATACGACTCAGTATCATCATGCAAGACAAATGAGACAATATGGACCTTATAATCAGTTTAAGTTTTCCTAATTTAGCCATTCTAACCAGATTTTACTAATGGATCATTAAGCCTCATGAAATATGAAAACATTTTTCAATTTCGGGGCAATATTTCACTTAATTTTAAAGTATTTTTAAATTTTGAGTAATGTTAATAAGTGCTGCTTCTACTTTTTATCAATGTCTAATTTCCAACTGATTTATTGTCGCTAAGCACTGTCAAATCAACTTTATAGAGAAAATAACTTTAACTTCATTATTGTGTCTTATTTTTGGCATCTATCAAACAAGCATGATTCTTTGGGTAATAAATGCAACAGCTTTGAAGTTGAAAAACACTGATGGTTGACTGCAACTCTCCAAAATTTTAACAAAGTTTTGCATAGAGAGCTGTATGGAACAAATTCCTTGGCCAGATGATGTAATCACACATGGTTCTTTGAATGATTCTTACAATAGGTAGGTCTATTTCGTTTCTGGTTTACTCTCATTGTCGCAGAAAATCATCAAGAATGGATAACAAAAATGAATACATAGACAGATAGAAAACGAGCTAAAATAAATTGATGTCAAGTCAGCACAGCACAGCTAGTAGGAAATTTAGTCCAGAAATATAACATCACAAAATAACATAGTTTTCTAACAATGACAGGAGAGTTGCAATAAAAAGGGGAAATACTGTTACATTTCATTGTGGGGTAAAGTGTTAATGATAGGTAATATGTATAGCTCAACGGCTGGAACATTTAACGAGGAATTACGCTGCAGTTCAACAGTTGTCATGTGTATGCGAGCTGAGGGAGAGTTGAAAAGGATTATTTATTTTGAGTACATGTATGATGTTCGTTTGCAGTTCTGCAGTAGACTTACATGTTATATGTGTATTTACGATGTACGCAAATAAGTGTCATTGCATTTTAAAATAAACTTTTATAGTTTTGTTGATTTGAAACATGAGAACAGTGTGTCAATCCGTGTTTAAAAGCAGAAGTCTTAAGCATTACGTCAAACAGGCAGTTGATAACCAGGTGAGTAAATGTTTATGCTGTGTTGTTTGCATTCTTTAAGCCCTTGGAAAGCTACTGTTATTTGCTGAAGTTTTTAAAATAAACCGGTAGAAGTTAATCTCTTTCATTCCACTGGTCACATTAAAATTTAAAAAAAATTGCTTGAGGTGGCCAAATTTAAATTTCATAAAAGAATTGTAATAGAGTATCAAAATTGAAACGTTTAACTTTTTTCATTGAAGGCCTATCTTGGTTTCTTTACATGCATAGGATGCGGGCATATTGTACACGATAATTCGTTCTGTGCGCGCATAAAGAATGTTTTATGTTTCTGTTAACTAAAAAGTGTTTTAGTGAAAGCCCAATGAGGGACTATAGTAACTTGTTAACCTTTAGATTAACGATTAGAGATTTAGTTATATCTTTGGATGTTGATACTTACAATTTATGTTATTTATCATCTTTAATTAGTATTACTGTACCTGGGCGACCGAGCTTCGCTGGGCCACTTATTTATTTATTTTGTAAAATCGTTGTCTTTCAGGGAAGACATCTATTAAGATAAACTTGAAAAGCAAAGAGTTAGCAAAATATAAATTTTCATCCAAATTGTTGGAGCACTTTTCGAGATGCAAGGCATATAGGTATTAATATTTTTTATAAAAAAATATTTGTTATGTTTATTTGTATTTATACGAGCATTTTAATGTTTAATCTTTTATGATGTTATCGGAATAGCTAGAGTTTACGTATTAGAGTTTACCTATAACTCTACCCAGTCTACTCTATTCCAGTCACTGGATATAAGATTAGATAGTCTATATACATCTATATAGACAATATACATTATACTCCTATATATATGAATATTTGGCAATCCTCACTATACTTTATACCTACCTTCATAATAACTGGATTCGGTTAAACAAAATAAAACCACTTATGCTCATAGGTCAACACTATTTTAAATAATCAGCTATATTATGAGTAGTGTGTAATAGTATTTCCTGAAACAGGATTCAGGATGTGCATTGTGATTGTCGGTCCGCCATCTTGGATTTGTGACACCACGGCGGCCATTTTTTAACTCATAATTCCTCAAAATTCCTCAAAAATGACTCAAAATGTCTCAAAAATTCCCGTTTTGAGGAAAAATTTCCGGTTTTAGTCCATAAAAATACCAGAGGCTGAAAATGTCCATATAGAGGCTTATGCATCCATGTCTACAGCCTCCGATAAACCTCTGACGTCATCATGGATTATGACGTCACAGTTGCAATTTCCGTTACGCCCACCACCTTTAACTTATTTATTATCCGATTTTATTGAAAACATTTTTAAAATTTATAAAAAAATCAATTAATAAAATTTTAATAAAAAAACAAAAAAAAAATACATTTACGGCATGGAGCTCGGAGTCCTCGGTTCGAACCCGGTGAGGGCAAAAAAACATAAAAATGGTGACCAATCCTTCCCTCACTGTGGCTGCAGGCAGACAGACCCCACTACTTTTTACCATGCATATATATCATCAGGTAGTATGACGTCATGTCCACCATCTTGAAATTTGGACGCCATCTTGAAAATCTTTATTTATTTTATCCGATTTTAATGAAAAAAATTCCAAAAGTCATCAAAAAATTATCTTATTAGAATTCTGTTTGATTAGATCGATTTCCATCCTTGGTTCGAATCCGCTAAGAACAAAAAAAAAATCATCAGATCCTTCCTCCACAGAAGCCTCCTACAGACCGACCTACCACCAATACCAAGGTATATATAACGTCAACTGGTATGTCGTCATGTCCGACATCTTGTCTTCGTCCGCTGGAGACCGTCATCATGTTTTCGTCTGCTAGAGTGTGCTGGCGACATGTTAGTGTAATTTTCTGTTCACCATACCTTTAACCTCGACTGTTGTCATTGAACTTTGACATTGACCTTGAACTTTGATCTAGACTTTGAACTTTGACCTTGACCTTGAACTTTGACCTTGAACTTTGACCTTGACCATAAAATTTAACCTTGACCTTGAACTTTGACCCTGACCTTGAATTTTGACCTTGACCTAGAAATTTGACTTTTACCTTGACGACCATCATGGATCCGACATTTTGTGTTCAGTACATCCTACCAAGAGCTACCACCTGCTAGTGGTCATTGCCACCATCTTGTTTTCGTCTGCTCGAGGACACCATCTTGTGTGTACTCGTCTTACCATCATGATAGTTTTATTCTAACCCGCTACAGTATAGTAATCATTTATTATTACTGAGGTGCCCGCCATCTTAAATTTTGGTCGCCATCTTGAAATCATGTAATTATGTATCTAAAAATTTGGGAAAAATTTGAAAAGTCACCGAAAAAATCAATTATTAATTTACATATTGAATCGATGGATTCCTGTGCTTGGTTCGATTCTTTACCTGTGACAGCTGTAACTAAATATTAAACATACTTATTTGTTTTCCATTACCTTTCGTGGAATTTATTAATCATTCACTCTACGAAAATCAACTCAAGCCGATATACCTGACCATCGAATTAAATACAGTGCCGCTATGCATTACATGAAAGTCTAGTTTTTTGATACTTAGATTAACCTTTAAAATGTTCACGTACAAAACCATCCATACATATACACCAAGCATCTTCGGACCGCAAGACCGGGTCATGAACAATGTTATACATGTAGTCCATGAACTCAGTACACACAGGAAAACGGAATTAACACACAGGAAAACGGAATTTACACACAGGAAAACGGAATTTACACACAGAAAAACGGAATTTACACACAGGAAAACGGAATTTCCACACAGGAAAAAGGAATGTACACACAGTAAAACGGAATGTACACACAGGCAAACGGAATGTACAAACAGGAAAACGGAATTTACACACAGGAAAATGGAATGTACACACAGAAAAACGGAATGAACACACAGGAAACGGAATTATCACACCTACAGTAGCGGAAACACATGCTTAGTTGGAAATCAGAATACAAGAAATATATCATACTTTTTAAAATAGAAATAATTCATTTATTTTCATTAGTACACACATGACAGTTAAACAAAGGATTATTGTATGTAGCCAGATTTCCGCAGTTCTTTAAGTATGGACGATACTTCCTCGATATGCGAGTAGTTTCCTCTACCAACAGATGCCACTATCAGTCTTAGCCGGTCAACTAATGTTTTTGGATCTTTCCATGATGTGTAATCAATCTCTTCTGCCACCATCTTTCTTGCATGTTTATAATAAATATTATTATATCTGGTGTCTTCCGTTTTATCGTCAACCACAAGGTCACTTTCGTCATCTAGCCAGTGATTATCACAAGCTTGATCAGGATAATTAATTTTATTATGACGTTTCCATCGTTTTGGTTTCAAGCCACTATCACAGTCTTCGATCTTGCCTGCTTTAGCTGCTTCAGCACAGTCTTCGATCACGCCACCAGCTTCAGAGTCACTGTAGCAATCACCGTAGAAGGCATCGTCTTCACCCAGATTACCTTAAGAATTCGTTATCGTTGATGTCGAAGTGTCTTCATCATCTTCATGCTTCCTTTTTAGGGGTCCATCATTTTTACAAAGCAAAGTATGGTGGATCTACTGAATATTGGATGGAATGTATTCTCACTTTTCACGGTGTTGTTACTTCCATTAGTTTCAGTCTTCACGAAGCCATCAGCATCCTTCAATTTATGTTCTTCGTCACGATCGGGTGAGCTAATACCATCACGCTCAGGACAAGGAAAATTATTGTCGTAATGCAGATCACTCTTCATCAATGTCCTCTTTGCCGTAAGTAGGCTTGGCTTTACATGTTCTACCATGTCTTTTTAAGCTCTCAATTCGTGTTAACAACCTGATACACCGATTACAGCTTAACATTTTGCGTAGTGGGTTTTTAACACAATCATTCATGCCGTTTAGCATTCTTTCTTGCTACAGTATCTACAGTGATGTTGTTTTGATACAGCTACAGACATCAAAGGCTCCAAAAGGCTCCAATTGCTCCAACAGCCTTTTGTTTCAACAGCGCCAATGATATTTGGCTAGAATGCTACGAGTCTAAGAGACTATGAGGCCACGAGGCTACGAGTCTAAAAGGAGCAAGCTGGTTACGAGTTATACATGGCTGTGAGACTGCATGGCTAAAAGACCGCGTGGCTTCGAAACTACATGTCTATGAAGCTACAAGGATACAAGTCTACTCGGCTCCAAATGACTTCAAGACGACTTGGCTACAAGACCACTTCGATACTAAGCTTCAATTCTACGTGTCTACAAGACTCCACGAACTACCTTCGAATGTATAAAGCTCCAACTGCTCCAACAACATTATGTTATAAGATTACAAGGCTACTTGCTTACGTAGCTTCAAGTCTACGAGGCTCCAATGCATCATGACTACGAGACTACGAGCCATGAGGTTACGAGACTGCGCGATTGCGAGTCTTCAAGGTTACGTGATCGCGAGGCTATAGGACTACGAAGCTTCCATATCACATGGTTACAAGACTGCATGATTAAAAGACCGCGTGGCTACGAAACTACATGACTCTAACTGACTACAATAGCACCATTCATTGGTGGAGTTAATTTATCTCACGCAAAATAACCTGTTTAAAGTAGTGTCGATTATTGTCAACAGATGACACCACATGTTGCTTATAGGTAAATATTATTTATTTCTTTTATGCGGGATGCGGGATGCTCACTAACGATCGAAATAGAAGGATGGCTTCGCTAGACACCAAGGAGAAGGAAGTTCGTCTTGCATGTTAGTGCTTCACAGATGTCTCGTGGTATATTATTTGACTGAGTATCTGAATAAAATTACTTGTCTTAGCCACCAAGTTCAATGCAGTTTGTCTCAAAGCATATTATTTGAGTCAAAAATGGCCGCCATGACGTCACAAATCCAAGATGGCAGTCCGACAATCACAAACTACATTCTGAATCCTGTTTCTGGAAATACTATTACACACTAATATTATGGTTTTTATTTTCACTTCACGCTGTTATAATTAATTATAAGTTTTTGAACTTAAACAATACATCCTTCCAAACTATGTTGCTGATATTTCGAGGATTTTCAAGTGGGAGGAGTACTTTTAAAGTACTAGGTTGCTTTACTCGGGAAAATGCCACATACAACATGGCATGCATAAAAACGGATGATCTCAAGTCCTCTCTAACAAATTTAAAAGTTTGTCCTTTAGATTTATGTACTGTCATGGTAAATGCAGATATTACTGGAAACTGTAGTCGCTGTATGGTACATCCCCAGTTGACCTTTTGTTAAGTTAATAATGATTCTAGGCATATGTACTTCTTTGTCGGATTGTTCACCAGTAATGATTTTTGCCTTTGTTACTACACATAGATACTTGTCACAATGAGTCTTACACATGTGCACAGACCTTCTGAAACATCAAAATTACGCATCAGGATTATTAATGCATTTATTTTTCAATTTAAATTCGTTTGGTGGCAAGTCTGAGATTTTGATATTATTACGGAATTCTGTGGTAAATTCGAGTGCTCATTCAGGTTGGTATTTCATCGAGTCATTACTATAATAGATGTTGTACTCTCCGGGAAGTTTGGCAAATATCTATCGTTATTTCTCTGGGTGATAATAATAATGTGGGTGACGATTCAAAAACATACCTATTGAATCATTCGAAAATTTTGGTGGCTCCATTAAAATACGTTCATGCAAACAAGAGTCACCAAAATAATTTCTATTTATACGGTTAGAAACAAGTTCCACATAGGGAAAATGCAATGCACCACAATTGATACACAAAACTTTAAATGGTTCTAAGGTGTGTTATGGCACATCCGCCCTAAGGACCCATTTTTATGTTGATAAATAATTCATTTTTAAAGCTCTGCGCCATCTTGGGTCTCGACGTTTTTGTTCATCTTACCGGTGCTCTTGTTCATTTCTTTCAGTGGCAATACGTTGTGATGCTCGCCGTCGTAGGTCTTCTAAACGTTGCTCAATTTTCTCGGGACTTTCACTGGCACACATAGTGACGCACACAATCGATTACACTCTTTTAGAACATTTATAATCTTAGGATCTTTCTTCATATATAATGTTGGACAATTTTTGTAACCATCTTCCTTTTACAGCACGTGTGGATCGAGCTAATGGCAGCCTTTCTTCAAAAATAACCTAATTAAGTCCATTTTCATCAAGTTTTTCTTGAAACGAGTCTTGACTGGAAGAAGTTCGATAAACCGGGTTGTGATGATTTTTTTCAAGGTTTTCTTTAGATGAGTCTTGGCTACTGTGACAACTGGATGTTTATATTATTATTTAGTTGATTTTGATTTTGATTTGACTTGTTACTGCTACCAAATTATAATGAAATTAATATTGATATTATAATTATTATTTGTTTATGTAAGTAAAATGCTTGACTGGAAACGTGTCAGGATAAACAAGCCTCACAACAGAATACACCTCATCAATTATAATTACGTAGGTCCAGAGGAACTTAGTTTAGTAAATAACAACATACGTATCTTCATCTATTAGTGGTGATATATTTAGTTAGAAAATACATTTAAAGCTAAACAAAAAAAAACAATAATGACTCATCTGAAGAGGTAAACAAAAGTCATAAAATTCTCATTAAAATTGAATATTTGTTATCAATAGTAAACCTAGGGTGCACCCAAATTACAGGCTAATAATGTTAAAAATTACTTTATATTAGTTATTTAGTTTTTATAATAAATTTAAATATCATGTTATATCCATAATTAAGATTTTACTAATTTAGTCTATAACTTTAAATGTAGATTAAAAACTTCTTCAGGCACAAAACAAAACATATTACAAAAATACTTCATTTAAGTAATTAAAGTCCTTTTTTGGAAACATTAGGTAATTAAAATCTTTTGCTCAACATTAGGCGACGAAAGTCTTTTTCTTTTGTAAGCGTTAGGTGACGAAACGTTTGGACGACAAGCAATAAAAAAATGCATTAAAAAAAAAGGAACGGACTTAGCTGAAGATGAGAAATATCCGTGACATGTTCAAGACGAAAACTTGTACAGCAGCCGGCGCAGAACCATGCTTCCCGGGCCGACAGGACGTAGATTCAATTCATAATTTTAGAAGGTAGGTTAAAGAATAACCCCAAAACGTAAAGAACTTGAAGAGGATCCAAAACGTTAACCTCCGAAATCGGAGGCTGAAGAAATTTACACTGAACTTCAAGTCATATTTTCAAACAAAAAAAAAAAAAAACACCACTTCTACGTGAGATGTCTACCAAAAAAAAACCATGGTGCGAAAAAGTACATTAATCAACCACCATCACTGACTGGAGCCATCTTGGCGAATGCCGAGAACAACGGACGAAGCGGGTAAGTAATTCTAAAACAATGGAGCATCGGAAGCTTACCGAACTGCCACCAGGTTGCGTGGACGGTACTAAAAAAAATGCTCTAGGAAAAAAAAATGGTCTAGAGTACAGATATTTTTATATGAAATCACGTGAAGAAGCGAGGAGAAACTGCAAGCAACTGCTGACAATCACGTGGGCAGCACACCGGGACACGGCGGACAGGCGGGCGTTACTAAAAACTCTTAGGCTAGCACAGAACGTCCGGCGAACAAATGGAAGGTTTTGACTGAAGTCAAACAAAAAAATAGAATTGTGTGCTTAATGGAATATAATACAAAAATTTAAAGTAAATATCATTAATAAAATTAAATTTAAAAAACTAAATTAGGTTTAAAATGTAATTAAACACAAGTAAACATTATAAGACTCAATATAAAATAATTATTAGGTACAGAAAACAAAAATAATTTTACTATTTTACGAGTGCCGAAACATGAAACGGCACACACTCCTCCCCTCAAAAACAGACGCTACCGTCTTAAAAAAAAAGTTTTAAGTTTTAAAAGTTGCCATCAAAAACAAAAAGAGACACAGGAATTAATGATGTCAAAACGACAAAGACCGTATTAAATATAGAAATCAAAAATAAAATCATTATACTGCTGAAAAAACAAACAGCACAGACACGAGCATAAAACCTAGTTATTTAATTGAGAAACAATAGAATATTATCCTTAGAAACTCAATTCACGAGTAATATACACCTCTTCATACAATAATCAAAACAAAATGGGGACTATACACCCCTGCATAGTAAAATTTATAAAATGCCCGCACAAGTAAGCTAAACAAAAAATTCGGTCTCGGAATCAACATAAATTAGCTGAGCGTAGGATTATCACATACCTACGAGAGACAAAACTCAAAGCTAATGTGTAAATGAAATCGAAGATCAAAATACCAAAGGACAAAAAAATTCAGTGTGTAATTGTAGAAACAAGACAGGACAGAATGGTGGTACGAGTACCCAGGACAGCCAGTTACATACTACAACAAAAGAGGATGATACCTCGTATAAAATGCCCGTCGGCTTATAAAGAAAAATGGGGACTATACACCCCTGCATAAATCCTGGTCACTAAGATCCTGATCATACGATACCGCTCTGAACACTGCAGTTCATACAACACATCATGATAAAATTTAAAAAATTCCAAGTAGTAGAAGACTTACTCAAAGTTTAACAATACTTACATTGACAATACTGATCAAATATGAAATATGAGCCACAAAAAAAGGAAAACAAAAATTCTAATATGCTTATTCAAAACGACAACACAAAATTGAAAATGAAAAATAAGAAAATGGCCGTCCAAAGATGAATGACTAGGTCCCATACCCTAGACACTCAAGAAATAATTTAGCACCTGCAAAAGCAAGCTTGACCACTAACACAAAATGTAACATGAACAAATTTATGATTCAGCAAAAGGGAAGTGAATAAAACTAACTGCCTGTAATTAATCGAAGAAAATGTTATGAGAAGAAATCAAAGTAGAAACCATACCTTACAATGAAGAATGTGCCACTATACGACAATCTCTCCAAGCAGAACTCCACTACACGAAGATCACCAGAGATGGCTGAAACGGTGAGTCGCAGCAACACCGAGCCGAAGCCGCAACCACCCTAGCAAACTCCATGCAGCAGACACCCCACAGGAGAGATGCCCTACAGCAACAACCTAGTACACAAAATCAAACAGGAAAAGTACCTAGGTTCAAAAAAAGTTAAACACAAAATTGAAAAATGATTAAATTGATGACACTACACGGTGTAATGTGTGGAACACATGTGAAACAGCTGTATCGTGTGGAAAGATGTACAAGACACACAACACCAACACAACACACCACATCCCCACATGAACTAACACACACATAACCTACAAAACAGAAATTTTAAAAAAAGTATATGTTTTGGATGACAAGACAAGAAACAAAACGGATATATTAAAATGTTATTTTTAAAAATGACACTAGTTAGACAAACAAAATAGAAAAGCAATAAATCAAGGTTAGCACTAAAAAAAAATAATTATTAAAAAACCAATAAAATCACAAAACAAATTATTAACCTAAAATGAAACTATTATTAAAATGAGTGATTGGATCTTCCATGGCAGACATAAGATTTAAAACATGACAGAGGTCACCAAAAATAAGTGTTGGTGAAGCCTAACACTTAGAGAATTGTCCTGGCTCAACAGCTCTAAGGACCACCACAAGAAAATCTAATTTAGCATAAGTTTGCCCACGGGCTAAACTTGACCAAAGTCAACAAAACATTAAAACAAAATCTATAGTCGTCTGGAAGTCACTTACTCCAGACAATACAAAATTGTAAACATACAAAGATCTAACCTATAAAACTTTCAATTACAGTGCTTAGAAAAATTCAAAGAATAAGAGAACATATTGACCGAAGAAAATTACTGACCTTTAACTGCAACTCAATGAAACGAAATAATTAAAAAAGACAAAACAAATGCAAAATAGTGAAATTAAAATAAAAAAATTAATAGGCTCAAGAAAAAAAAATTTAAATGATGATCCAACACAAAAAGAATATATTACCCAAATACTTGATTCAAAGATACTGCAGATTAAATATTATAAAACAACTTCATAACCTCAATTATTAAACTGTGCAATGAAAAGCACTAGGACTCACATTAAATGAACATATTAGGAAAATGGCAAAATGTCTCTGAAAAGAAATCAATAAAATACATACCCAAGATGACCTACAACAAAACATGGGAAAAACAAACAACATTAAACATAATAACAAAACTGCTGGAAATTCTTATAACGAGAAATTGAAAATATCCATACAAAAAAAATTCATAATTACCCAATGACTCTCATAATATAAAATATTAACTATGCAAAATAATTGCGCTTCTAAAAAAAAAAACTTGTTCCCATAGAGTTACATAAATAGTTAACCCTTGAAATAAACTTAAAATTAGTACCATGGTTTTTTGTATAGATGAAGTTTATGTTTAGGTTATAGGCCTATGAAAATAGAGACATACAGAATCCAGGGACTCCAAGACTAGGATCAGTGGGTGATCAAGCCACGATCGACTGAGTCAAAGACCCTAAAGACACTAATTCACTAACAGTGGACCCGAATGGTGGACCTTCAACTGAAAGCAGGAATAAGTGTTAAAAAAAAATAACTCTCCACACCTTAACTCCTAAATAACATACTAGGTTACTACAAATATAAAACCCTCCAAAAAAAATTACATATACTCATGATTTACTAAAACACGAAAAAGTAAGAAAAACTATTTTCCGAAAATGCCTAACCTGGACAACAAAGTCAAACCAAAAAAAAAATGAAAATGACAAATAAGAGTCGAGAACTAATAATGTCAGAAGTAAACACACCACAACATTGGGTCAGTATGAAAGTACTACATTCAAAGTTGGCAGCACTGTGCTGCGAAAGACTCCATCCTGGCTAGGAATTTTTTTTATAAACAAACTCCAGGATTTCAAACAACGAAAGTAAAATTCATATTGAACGAAGACAAAATCACACATTAACTTAATATTAGCTATTAAATAATTATATTTCCCCTATTAAATAAATGGCTTACTGTAAACAAAACGACGTATCAAGTCAGATAAAAAAAATGACAACTCTCAAAATATCCACTAGAGAGAAAAATAAGAGGCTTTACCATACCTTGTAATTCTTTTAAGAAACAATATTAAAATCCACATAATAGTTGGGAATAACACCGATACAATAAGTCACGAGAGAAGCACTAGGAAAAATCTGTTATATTACTGTGTTAAACGCAAGATACAAACGATCGTTCTAAAACTCATAATTTAAATAATAAACGTACCCGATTAACTCATTACATAAGCGACTGAAACGCAACATAGACTGACAAGAATTTTAAAAAACGTGTGCGTAGACGTGACGCGACCTTGGCGACGCCTCAAGATAAACACCTGCACCAAAGCACTTCAACATGCAAGACAAAGCACTCGTACCACATACTACTGAATTAATAAAGACATAATTAACGAGTCGTTTCGTCACCTTTACACGAATACATATATGGAAAACAAATAACTTAAAAAATACTCATTTAACCTTCAATTATCAATAAAATAATTAAGTCAATATATATTATAATAAATTTTTGCTTGTAGGCTAACAGAACATATCAAACATTAAAAAAAACAATTACTCACATCATAAAACTTATTCCTTTCAAAATAATAATATTATCTATAGACTCGTAGAAAGTAACCATGCTCTGCTACCATCTTGTGACAACTGGATGTTTATATTATTATTTAGTTGATTTTGATTTTGATTTGACTTGTTACTGCTACCAAATTATAATGAAATTAATATTGATATTATAATTATTATTTGTTTATGTAAGTAAAATGCTTGACTGGAAATGTATCAGGATAAACCAGCCTCACAACAGAATACACCTCATCAATTATAATTACGTAAGTCCAGAGGAACTTAGTTTAGTAAATAACAAAATACATATCTTCATCTATTAGTGGTGATATATTTAGTTAGAAAATACATTTAAAGCTAAACAAAAAAAAACAATAATGACTCATCTGAAGAGGTAAACAAAAGTCATAAAATTCTCATTAAATTTGAATATTTGTTATCAATAGTAAACCTAGGGTGCACCCAAATTACAGGCTAATAATGTTAAAAATTACTTTATATTAGTTATTTAGTTTTTATAATAAATTTAAATATCATGTTATATCCATAATTAAGATTTTACTAATTTAGTCTATAACTTTAAATGTAGATTAAAAACTTCTTCAGGCACAAAACAAAACATATTACAAAAATACTTCATTTAAGTAATTAAAGTCCTTTTTTGGAAACATTAGGTGATTAAAATCTTTTGCTCAACATTAGGCGACGAAAGTTTTTTTCTTTTGTAAGCGTTAGGTGACGAAACGTTTGGACGACAAGCAATAAAAAAATTCATTAAAAAAAAAGGAACGGACTTAGCTGAAGATGAGAAATATCCGTGACATGTTCAAGACTATAACTTGTACAGCAGCCGGCGCAGAACCATGCTTCCCGGGCCGACAGGACGTGATTCAATTCATAATTTTAGAAGGTAGGTTAAAGAATAACCCCAAAACGTAAAGAACTTGAAGAGGATCCAAAACGTTAACCTCCGAAATCGGAGGCTGAAGAAATTTACACTGAACTTCACGTCATATTTTAAAACAAAAAAAAAAAACACCACTTCTACGTGAGATGTCTACCAAAAAAAAAAAAACTATGAGTAGTAGGAAAATACCGGTTCTGGGACAGGCGCAGGATCCAGGATCCGGCGGCCATCTTGGATGACGTCATCTAATCCGTATGCTAATCCATGCTAATCTGTATGCTAATCTATGCTAATCTATGCTAATCTATGCTAATCTATGCTAATCCATGCCAATCTATGCCAATCCGTATGCCAATCTATGCTAATCCGTATGCCAATCTATGCCAATTCGTATGCCAATCTATGCTAATTCGTATGCCAATCTATGCTAATCCATATGCCAATCTATGCTAATCCATATTTTAATCCATGCTAATCCATCCGCCATTTTGTATTTCTAGAAATTTCCACCAACTTCGAATCGTGACGTCACCGTTGCACTTTTCGTCACGGCCGCTATCTTGGATTCGAATTTTTTTTTTTTTCGAACTTCAACTTTTCGAAATTCGATGTAATCATCAGCCGCCATCTTGTTTCGTCTGCTGGCCGCCATCTTGTTTTCGTCTGCTGGAGGCAGCCATCTTGTGACGTCATATAGTTCTGTTGGTCGCCACCAGATAGCAGCAGGGATTATTTTATTTTTTTCTTTAACTAAAATATTTTCAGTGCCGAGGCTGGGATTCGATCCATGGGACGTGAAAACGTCCAGGATGTCGTGGTTACGAGGCGGACGCCTTGACCACTAGACCACGAGACCAATTGGGATATGGTGGAATAAATAATCTATATATGCTACGTACTGATGGCAAGTTTATGATAAATGGGGGGAGGGTGTTTTTGCCTTCCTTAATGCATACCTAAGGCGCCACATTTGAAATTAAAATTATTATACAGCCGCCATCTTTAATTCCAGCACAGACTACCAGATGGCGCTAAATTCAAAAAATTAGTTGCCAGAGGCGCCGCCATCTTGGTTCTCAAGTTGGCTGGTAGATGTCGCTAGTATCGCGCGCCAAATTCAAAAATTAGTTGCCAGAGACGCCGCCATCTTGGTTCTCAAGTTGGCTGGTAGATGTCGCTAGTATCGCGCGCCAAATTCAAAAATTAGTTGCCAGAGGCACCGCCATCTTGGTTCTCAAGTTGACTGGTAGATGGCGCCACCGTCGCCATATTTTAGTTCATACAATCGATACCAGATGACGCCACCATCGCCATCTTTAGTTCCTAGTGTTGCTACCAGAGTGTGCCACCATCGCCATCTTTAATTCTTAAAGTTACCGCCGGAGCGCGCCACCGTCGCCATCTTTAATTCTTAAAGTTACTGCCAGATGGCGCCAAGTGTTATGTAGTCAGTCTAGACAAGTCGGGATAAGTTTGGAACCTGTAGCCATATTATTATTAATTAATAATGTATGTTTAGTAAATATGATAGAGTATTTATAAAATATTGGTGTTGTGTAGAGACTCTCTCTCTTCTTCTCGTAGTGGCAGAAGACATCTCGAAGGTAGTGTTAGAATTTATGTATTAAAGCAATCACTCTAGCTGAGGAGGTTAATAACTTATAGTTACAATTCAATAATAGCGGCAATTAAATGTTTTGAAATTAAAGCAAACAACGTAAATGTTAAACACATATTTATTTAAATCTTATTACAAACAGCAAGTGGTAAGAACAATTGATGATTTAAAAGAAGTAAATAACGAGTAATAAAATCACATAATATTCACACACTACACATCATAGTGACAAAGGCAACATTAACTCGAGACCCAATACCTAAATATTAAGCATAACTACAAGTTACATAGAGTATAATAAACTCTGAAATACATATTAAAGAGAAAATTGATATAAATAACATTATACTTTGCTCAATAGTTCCAGAAGTAATGAACGTACAGCTACACGGGCAATCTCAACAGTTCTTTCATCACTAGTGTTTTCTGTGGAACATACTTGAGTGGTGTCTTCACTGATCGGACCTAGATGACTGAGATCTCGGGTTCGACTCTTGCGAGATGTAGGAAGGCGAAGCTGACGCCGACGTTTAGGCTGGACTGCTACTGATGTAGTAGGTGCTGGCGATGTAGCACCCATCTGGGTACAGGCAGTTGATGTCTGTACTGGCGAAGTCTGGCCACATGCAGATGCTGGTGGTGACCGAATAGCTGGTAGGTTGAATGCATGTGCGAAAACCTCTTCAGGTGTTGCAGGGAGAACTGTATCGTCTCTCATCATATTCACACTACAATGTCCATAGCCCAGGCAGTTGATAACTTCTAGAGGTGTATCTTGAGGTCCTGGGTTTAAAACCTGTTTCACGTGAAACACAGCGTCACAACTCTCCGAAAAATGTTTTAAAACACCGTCGATCCACTCACTATAATCAACAGTGCCTAGCCCAGGCGTTACACTGGAGTATATCCTGTTCGGTTGAAAGTTAGACATCTTGGTTAACTACTTCTGCTGTAGGTCCTTACACCACCACAGTTTCAGCTCGACTGCCATCGCACGAGGCGAGGGTCGTATCACTTGGATACAACATTCCAACACGGTGATCAACCATCCAAGCCCTAAGCATGCTCGCATTGTGTCTTGAGATCGAACCTGGACATGTATTATTGCACGTGTACAATTTATTTAATTCTTTCAATGATGGACAGTCATATTCTGCTTGTACATCTAATATTAGCACATGATGCTTACAATAGTTAGTTAGCCACCGTTTCTGCTCTATTCCTACAACCAATACAGGGCCGGTGAAATGACTTGCCAATATGTTGGGTATTGAAGCATAAGAAAAGAGTCCGTGTTCCCAATGTAAACCATGAAAATTTCTAGTGAGCCAAGCATTTGTTTTTTGATGCTTCCTGGTGAGATATCGCCATTCAAATGGAGGTTGAAAGTTACGTGTTATTACATTTCCTTCTTCATCTGCAATGCTAAGTTCCTTGATAATAAACCCATACTGACTAGAGAAGCCTTGGAGGTTTACACATTTCGTCATGGAGGTCGAGACGAGACTAAGCCGGTAATGTACTGTCAGGTCTTAGATAATGGACGACACAATCTACCTTGTTGCAGGATGTCTCGATTATGTCCGGAGCCTCCTCGTCACAATCACTGGCCCAGTGATGACCGAAGTTGCAGACCTCTAGTTGAAGTAACCATCCTCGGTGACGTAGTGCACACGGCAGAATCCTGGAGTTACTTCCGCGTACTTTGCAGTTGGATCGAACAGCATTTGCTTGAATTTGTAGCAGCAGCTCTATACCCACACGACTATGTGTTGACTGCTGTGTCTAGGGTGTTGACCTCAATTTATACCACTAGGACCCCCCTCCAGTCCAGTCACGTGTACCGTTGCTTCCGTTGTTGTCCCCCCGCCTTGCTGGCGGCCTCCAACATTCGAACGAGGTGATCAACCATCCAAGCCCTAAGCATGCTCGCATTGTGTCTTGAGATCGGGCCTGGACATCCAAGTTACATAGAGTATAATATACTCTGAAATACATTATAAAGAGAAAATTGATATAAATAACATTATACTTTGCTTAATAGTTCCAGAAGTAATGAACGCACTGCTTGATCAGTGACAGGTGTAACTAAATATTAAATATATTTAATATTTTATTTTCCATTACCTTTCGTGGAATTTATTAATCATTCACTCTACGAAAAACAACTCAAGACAATATACCTGACCAACGAATTAAATACAGTACCGCTATGCCTTACATGAAAGTCTAATTATTCGATAATCTGAATAACCTATAAATCGTTCATGTACAAAGCCACACATACAGGCCAATTGTCTATGGACCATGAGACCGAGTCATGACAATATCAGACGTATAGGCTAGTCATTTCAGAACCGCAGGACCTTCTTCGTCTTTAGATAATTACAGTCATTTAGACCATCATGAAATTTTTATACATACTAAAGGACCAAGCGACCTTGAAAAATATTTTAGTAACACCAAGAGGTATTGAACTAGTAAATATTCAGTCACTACATATTTTACTACGCGCAATCAACAAAACGGAAGCACCATCAACGAAAAGGCAGCACATTTGGAAGCACCATCAACGAAAAGGCAGCACATTTGGAAGCACAGACTACGAAAAGGCAGCACATTTGGAAGCACCGACTACGAAAATGCAGCACATTTGGCAGCACCGACAACGAAAAGGCAGCACATTTGTAAACACCATCAACAAAAAGGAAGCACAATCGGAAGCACAATCACAAAAAGGCAGCACATTTGGAAGCACAATCACAAAAAGGAAGCACATTTGGAAGCACAATCCACAAAAAGGAATCACATTTGGAAGCACAATCACAAAAAGGAAGCACATTTGGAAGCACAATCCACAAAAAGGAAGCACATTTGGAAGCACATTCAACGAAAAAGGAAGCACATTTGGAAGCACATTCAACGAAAAAGGAAGCACAATCATAGAAACAACGCACAATCGGAAGCACAATCAACAAAAAGGAAGCACATTTTGGAAGCACAATCAAAAAAGGAAGCACATTTTGGAAGCACCATAAAAAAGGCAGCACATTTGGGAAGCACAATCAAAAAAGGAAGCACATTTGGAAGCACCATCAACAAAAGAAGGAAGCACATTTTGGAAGCACCATCAAAAAGGCAGCACATTTGGTAACACAAGTTACGAGAACTAAGTCTTAGTTAGAAATCAGAATGCAAGAAATAAAAACATTTAATTTTTACTTTTAATATTTAATTTATTTCTTAAGATTATACAAATAGAAGTAAAATAAGTCATTATTGTATGTAGCCAGCTTTCCTCAGTTCTTCGAGTATGAAGGATATTTCTTTTATGCACGAATAGTTTCCTGCACAAAGCGAGCCATGTAGAAGTCTTAGCCGGTCAACCAATAAGTTTGGATCTTTCCACGATGTGTAATCAATCTCTTCTACTACCATCTCACTTGCTTGTTTATTATAAATACTTTTAATATCACAATCGTCCCAGTGATCATAATAAGCGTTATCAGATTTATTTATTATAACACGTCGTTTCCATCGTTTCGGTCTCAGGACATCGTTACATTCTTCTATCTTGTCAGCTTTAGGTGCTTCATCACAGTCTATGCTTTTGTTAACAGCCTCAGAGTCACTGTAACAATCACTGTAGAAGGCATCCTCTTCACCCAGATTACCATATGAATTCGATATCGATGATGTCGAAGTGCCATTATCGTCTTCATGCTTCCTTTTTAGGAGTCCATCATCATTTTTACAAAGTAAGAAAGATCTACTTGAATTCGGCTGGAATGTATTCTCACTTTTCACGTTAAGGATTCTTCCATTGTCTTCATTCTTCCATAAATCATCATCGACCTTCAATTTAAGTTTTTCGTCGAGATCGGAAGAGCCACGAACATAATCTCTCTCAAGACAAGGAAAATTATTGTCGTAATGCAGATCACTATTCCTTAGTCTAGTAGCATCGTTGTACTCTGGCTTGTAAGCAGGCTTAACGTTACAAGTTCTGTCATGTCTTTTTAAGCTCTCTCTCCGCGTAAACGACTTGCTACATCGAACGCAACTTATCATATTGCGTAGTGGATTTTTAACACAGTCATTCTTCTGGTGTTGTCTTCCATTCTTACTCAAGATAAATTCTTTGCTGCAAAACTTACACCTGTGTCCTTTCGATACAGCGACAGACACCGAATCAGGATTCATATTAGTTACTGTGACTAATGTTAGATACAAACAGACAGTTTTCCAATTGGAACCATTACTTAAATATAATTTTTTAAATATTTCTTAAGCGAGAGTTATCTCATGCAAAGGTACTTGTTGTAAGTAGTTCTGCTTTTCAACAACAGATGACACCACGTATTGCTTGCAGGTAAATATTATTTATTTATTTCATGCGGGATGCAGGATTCTCACTAACGATCGCAATACAGGGATGGCATCGCTAGACTCCAAGGAGAAGGTAGTTTGTTCATCCAGTTAGTGTTTCTCAAATTTCTCAGGGTATATATTATTATTTGACTTAATAATGATTTTTTTTAAAATTCCACCTAATAAAAATAAAATAGAAGAACTCAGAGAAAACCATCAGGAATGATGTCGTTTATAAACATCATAAATTACCATTTTTTTTTTAAATATTCCAAATTTAATCCTGCTTAAGCAAAGAGTTCACAAGCGGGCTTGTGAACTCTTTGCTTAAGCAACATGAGAGTTCTAGCACAAGCGGGCTTGTGAACTCTTTGCTTAAGCAACATGAGAGTTCTAGCACAAGCGGGCTTGTGAACTCTTTGCTTAAGCAACATGAGAGTTCTAGCACAAGCGGGCTTGTGAACTCTTTGCTTAAGCAACATGAGAGTTCTAGCACAAGCGGGCTTGTGAACTCTTTGCTTAAGCAACATTAGAGTTCTAGCACAAGCGGGCTTGTGAACTCTTTGCTTAAGCAACATGAGAGTTCTAGCACAAGCGGGCTTGTGAACTCTTTGCTTAAGCAACATGAGAGTTCTAGCACAAGCGGGCTTGTGAACTCTTTGCTTAAGCAACATGAGAGTTCTAGCACAAGCCCGCTTGTGAACTCTTTGCTTAAGCAGGATTAAATTTGGAATATTTAAAAAAAAAATGGTAATTTATGATGTTTATAAACGACATCATTCCTGATGGTTTTCTCTGAGTGCTTCTATTTTATTTTTATTAGGTGGAATTTTAAAAAAAATCATTATTAAATCAAATAATAATATATACCCTGAGAAATTTGAGAAACACTAACTGGATGAACAAACTACCTTCTCCTTGGAGTCTAGCGATGCCATCCCTGTATTGCGATCGTTAGTGAGAATCCTGCATCCCGCATGAAAGAAATAAATAATATTTACCTGCAAGCAATACGTGGTGTCATCTGTTGTTGAAAAGCAGAACTACTTACAACAAGTACCTTTCATGAGATAACTCTCGCTTAAGAAATATTTAAAAAATTATATTTAAGTAATGGTTCCAATTGGAAAACTGTCTGTTTGTATCTAACATTAGTCACAGTAACTAATATGAATCCTGATTCGGTGTCTGTCGCTGTATCGAAAGGACACAGGTGTAAGTTTTGCAGCAAAGAATTTATCTTGAGTAAGAATGGAAGACAACACCAGAAGAATGACTGTGTTAAAAATCCACTACGCAATATGATAAGTTTCGTTCGATGTAGCAAGTCGTTTACGCGGAGAGAGAGCTTAAAAAGACATGACAGAACTTGTAACGTTAAGCCTGCTTACAAGCCAGAGTACAACGATGCTACTAGACTAAGGAATAGTGATCTGCATTACGACAATAATTTTCCTTGTCTTGAGAGAGATTATGTTCGTGGCTCTTCCGATCTCGACGAAAAACTTAAATTGAAGGTCGATGATGATTTATGGAAGAATGAAGACAATGGAAGAATCCTTAACGTGAAAAGTGAGAATACATTCCAGCCGAATTCAAGTAGATCTTTCTTACTTTGTAAAAATGATGATGGACTCCTAAAAAGGAAGCATGAAGACGATAATGGCACTTCGACATCATCGATATCGAATTCATATGGTAATCTGGGTGAAGAGGATGCCTTCTACAGTGATTGTTACAGTGACTCTGAGGCTGTTAACAAAAGCATAGACTGTGATGAAGCACCTAAAGCTGACAAGATAGAAGAATGTAACGATGTCCTGAGACCGAAACAATGGAAACGACGTGTTATAATAAATAAATCTGATAACGCTTATTATGATCACTGGGACGATTGTGATATTAAAAGTATTTATAATAAACAAGCAAGTGAGATGGTAGTAGAAGAGATTGATTACTCATCGTGGAAAGATCCAAACTTATTGGTTGACCGGCTAAGACTTCTACATGGCTTGCTTTGTGCAGGAAACTATTCGTGCATAAAAGAAATATCCTTCATACTCGAAGAACTGAGGACAGCTGGCTACATACAATAATGACTTATTTTACTTCTATTTGTATAATCTTAAGAAATAAATTAAATATTAAAAGTAAAAATTAAATGTTTTTATTTCTTGCATTCTGATTTCTAACTAAGACTTAGTTCTCGTAACTTGTGTTACCAAATGTGCTGCCTTTTTGATGGTGCTTCCAAAATGTGCTTCCTTCTTTTGTTGATGGTGCTTCCAAATGTGCTTCCTTTTTTGATTGTGCTTCCCAAATGTGCTGCCTTTTTTATGGTGCTTCCAAAATGTGCTTCCTTTTTTGATTGTGCTTCCAAAATGTGCTTCCTTTTTGTTGATTGTGCTTCCGATTGTGCGTTGTTTCTATGATTGTGCTTCCTTTTTCGTTGAATGTGCTTCCAAATGTGCTTCCTTTTTCGTTGAATGTGCTTCCAAATGTGCTTCCTTTTTGTGGATTGTGCTTCCAAATGTGCTTCCTTTTTGTGATTGTGCTTCCAAATGTGCTTCCTTTTTGTGGATTGTGCTTCCAAATGTGCTTCCTTTTTGTGATTGTGCTTCCAAATGTGCTTCCTTTTTGTGATTGTGCTTCCGATTGTGCTTCCTTTTTGTTGATGGTGTTTACAAATGTGCTGCCTTTTCGTTGTCGGTGCTGCCAAATGTGCTGCATTTTCGTAGTCGGTGCTTCCAAATGTGCTGCCTTTTCGTAGTCTGTGCTTCCAAATGTGCTGCCTTTTCGTTGATGGTGCTTCCAAATGTGCTGCCTTTTCGTTGATGGTGCTTCCGTTTTGTTCATTGCGCGTAGTAAAATATGTAGTGACTGAATATTTACTAGTTCAATACCTCTTGGTGTTACTAAAATATTTTTCAAGGTCGCTTGGTCCTTTAGTATGTATAAAAATTTCATGATGGTCTAAATGACTGTAATTATCTAAAGACGAAGAAGGTCCTGCGGTTCTGAAATGACTAGCCTATACGTCTGATATTGTCATGACTCGGTCTCATGGTCCATAGACAATTGGCCTGTATGTGTGGCTTTGTACATGAACGATTTATAGGTTATTCAGATTATCGAATAATTAGACTTTCATGTAAGGCATAGCGGTACTGTATTTAATTCGTTGGTCAGGTATATTGTCTTGAGTTGTTTTTCGTAGAGTGAATGATTAATAAATTCCACGAAAGGTAATGGAAAATAAAATATTAAATATATTTAATATTTAGTTACACCTGTCACTGATCAAGCAGTGCGTTCATTACTTCTGGAACTATTAAGCAAAGTATAATGTTATTTATATCAATTTTCTCTTTATTATGTATTTCAGAGTATATTATACTCTATGTAACTTGGATGTCCAGGCCCGATCTCAAGACACAATGCGAGCATGCTTAGGGCTTGGATGGTTGATCACCTCGTTCGAATGTTGGAGGCCGCCAGCAAGGCGGGGGGACAACAACGGAAGCAACGGTACACGTGACTGGACTGGAGGGGGGTCCTAGCGGTATAAATTGAGGTCAACACCCTAGACACAGCAGTCAACACATAGTCGTGTGGGTATAGAGCTGCTGCTACAAATTCAAGCAAATGCTGTTCGATCCAACTGCAAAGTACGCGGAAGTAACTCCAGGATTCTGCCGTGTGCACTACGTCACCGAGGATGGTTACTTCAACTAGAGGTCTGCAACTTCGGTCATCACTGGGCCAGTGATTGTGACGAGGAGGCTCCGGACATAATCGAGACATCCTGCAACAAGGTAGATTGTGTCGTCCATTATCTAAGACCTGACAGTACATTACCGGCTTAGTCTCGTCTCGACCTCCATGACGAAATGTGTAAACCTCCAAGGCTTCTCTAGTCAGTATGGGTTTATTATCAAGGAACTTAGCATTGCAGATGAAGAAGGAAATGTAATAACACGTAACTTTCAACCTCCATTTGAATGGCGATATCTCACCAGGAAGCATCAAAAAACAAATGCTTGGCTCACTAGAAATTTTCATGGTTTACATTGGGAACACGGACTCTTTCCTTATGCTTCAATACCCAACATATTGGCAAGTCATTTCACCGGCCCTGTATTGGTTGTAGGAATAGAGCAGAAACGGTGGCTAACTAACTATTGTAAGCATCATGTGCTAATATTAGATGTACAAGCAGAATATGACTGTCCATCATTGAAAGAATTAAATAAATTGTACACGTGCAATAATACATGTCCAGGTTCGATCTCAAGACACAATGCGAGCATGCTTAGGGCTTGGATGGTTGATCACCGTGTTGGAATGTTGTATCCAAGTGATACGACCCTCGCCTCGTGCGATGGCAGTCGAGCTGAAACTGTGGTGGTGTAAGGACCTACAGCAGAAGTAGTTAACCAAGATGTCTAACTTTCAACCGAACAGGATATACTCCAGTGTAACGCCTGGGCTAGGCACTGTTGATTATAGTGAGTGGATCGACGGTGTTTTAAAACATTTTTCGGAGAGTTGTGACGCTGTGTTTCACGTGAAACAGGTTTTAAACCCAGGACCTCAAGATACACCTCTAGAAGTTATCAACTGCCTGGGCTATGGACATTGTAGTGTGAATATGATGAGAGACGATACAGTTCTCCCTGCAACACCTGAAGAGGTTTTCGCACATGCATTCAACCTACCAGCTATTCGGTCACCACCAGCATCTGCATGTGGCCAGACTTCGCCAGTACAGACATCAACTGCCTGTACCCAGATGGGTGCTACATCGCCAGCACCTACTACATCAGTAGCAGTCCAGCCTAAACGTCGGCGTCAGCTTCGCCTTCCTACATCTCGCAAGAGTCGAACCCGAGATCTCAGTCATCTAGGTCCGATCAGTGAAGACACCACTCAAGTATGTTCCACAGAAAACACTAGTGATGAAAGAACTGTTGAGATTGCCCGTGTAGCTGTACGTTCATTACTTCTGGAACTATTGAGCAAAGTATAATGTTATTTATATCAATTTTCTCTTTAATATGTATTTCAGAGTTTATTATACTCTATGTAACTTGTAGTTATGCTTAATATTTAGGTATTGGGTCTCGAGTTAATGTTGCCTTTGTCACTATGATGTGTAGTGTGTGAATATTATGTGATTTTATTACTCGTTATTTACTTCTTTTAAATCATCAATTGTTCTTACCCCTTGCTGTTTGTAATAAGATTTAAATAAATATGTGTTTAACATTTACGTTGTTTGCTTTAATTTCAAAACATTTAATTGCCGCTATTATTGAATTGTAACTATAAGTTATTAACCTCCTCAGCTAGAGTGATTGCTTTAATACATAAATTCTAACACTACCTTCGAGATGTCTTCCGCCACTACGAGAAGAAGAGAGAGAGTCTCTACACAACACCAATATTTTATAAATACTCTATCATATTTACTAAACATACATTATTAATTAATAATAATATGGCTACAGGTTCCAAACTTATCCCGACTTGTCTAGACTGACTACATAACACTTGGCGCCATCTGGCAGTAACTTTAAGAATTAAAGATGGCGACGGTGGCGCGCTCCGGCGGTAACTTTAAGAATTAAAGATGGCGATGGTGGCACACTCTGGTAGCAACACTAGGAACTAAAGATGGCGATGGTGGCGTCATCTGGTATCGATTGTATGAACTAAAATATGGCGACGGTGGCGCCATCTACCAGTCAACTTGAGAACCAAGATGGCGGTGCCTCTGGCAACTAATTTTTGAATTTGGCGCGCGATACTAGCGACATCTACCAGCCAACTTGAGAACCAAGATGGCGGCGTCTCTGGCAACTAATTTTTGAATTTGGCGCGCGATACTAGCGACATCTACCAGCCAACTTGAGAACCAAGATGGCGGCGCCTCTGGCAACTAATTTTTTGAATTTAGCGCCATCTGGTAGTCTGTGCTGGAATTAAAGATGGCGGCTGTATAATAATTTTAATTTCAAATGTGGCGCCTTAGGTATGCATTAAGGAAGGCAAAAACACCCTCCCCCCATTTATCATAAACTTGTCGTCAGTACGTAGCATATATAGATTATTTATTCCACCATATCCCAATTGGTCTCGTGGTCTAGTGGTCAAGGCGTCCGCCTCGTAACCACGACATCCTGGACGTTTTCACGTCCCATGGATCGAATCCCAGCCTCGGCACTGAAAATATTTTAGTTAAAGAAAAAAATAAAATAATCCCTGCTGCTATCTGGTGGCGACCAACAGAACTATATGACGTCACAAGATGGCTGCTTCCAGCAGACGAAAACAAGATGGCGGCCAGCAGACGAAACCAGATGGCGGCTGATGATTACATCGAATTTCGAAAAGTTGAAGTTCGAAAAAAAAAAAATTCGAATCCAAGATGGCGGCCGTGACGAAAAGTGCAACGGTGACGTCACGATTCGAAGTTGGTGGAAATTTCTAGAAATACAAAATGGCGGATGGATTAGCATGGATTAGCATGGATTAACATATGGATTAGCATAGATTGGCATATGGATTAGCATAGATTGGCATACGAATTAGCATAGATTGGCATACGAATTGGCATAGATTGGCATACGGATTAGCATAGATTGGCATACGGATTGGCATAGATTGGCATGGATTAGCATAGATTAGCATAGATTAGCATAGATTAGCATAGATTAGCATACGGATTAGCATGGATTAGCATACGGATTAGATGACGTCATCCAAGATGGCCGCCGGATCCTGGATCCTGCGCCTGTCCCAGAACCGGTATTTTCCTACTACTACTATGGTGCGAAAAAGTACATTAATCAACCACCATTACTGACTGGAGCCATCTTGGCGAATGCCTAAAACAACGGACGAAGCGGGTAAGTAATTCTAAAACAATGGAGCATCGGAAGCTTACCGAACTGCCACCAGGTTGCGTGGACGGTACTAAAAAAAATGCTCTAGGAAAAAAAAATGGTCTAGAGTACAGATTTTTTTATATGAAATCACGTGAAGAAGCGAGGAGAAACTGCAAGCAACTGCTGACAATCACGTGGGCAGCACACCGGGACACGGCGGACAGGCGGGCGTTACTAAAAACTCTTAGGCTAGCACAGAACGTCCGGCGAACAAATGGAAGCTTTTGACTGAAGCCAAACAAAAAAATAGAATTGTGTGCTTAATGGAATATAATACAAAAATTTAAAGTTAATATCATTAATAAAATTAATTTTAAAAAAACTAAATTAGGTTTAAAATGTAATTAAACACAAGTAAACATTATAAGACTCAATATAAAATAATTATTAGGTACAGAAAACAAAAATAATTTTACTATTTTACGAGTGCCGAAACATGAAACGGCACACACTCCTCCCCTCAAAACAGACGCTACCGTCTTAAAAAAAAAGTTTTAAGTTTTAAATGTTGCCATCAAAAACAAAAAGAGACACAGGAATTAATGATGTCAAAACGACAAAGACCGTATTAAATATAGAAATCAAAAATTAAATCATTATACTGCTGAAAAAACAAACAGCACAGACACGAGCATAAAACCATGTTATTTAATTGAGAAACAATAAAATATTATCCTTAGAAACTCAATTCACGAGGAATATACACCTCTTCATACAATAATCAAAACAAAATGGGGACTATACACCCCTGCATAATAAAATTTATAAAATGCCCGCACAAGTAAGCTAAACAAAAAATTCGGTCTCGGAATCAACATAAATTAGCTGAGCGTAGGATTATCACATACCTACGAGAGACAAAACTCAAAGCTAATGTGTAAATGAAATAGAAGATCAAAATACCAAAGGACAAAAAAATTCAGTGTGTAATTGTAGAAACAAGACAGGACAGAATGGTGGTACGAGTACCCAGGACAGCCAGTTACATACTACAACAAAAGAGGATGATACCTCGTATAAAATGCCCGTCGGCTTATAAAGAAAAATGGGGACTATACACCCCTGCATAAATCCTGGTCACTAAGATCCTGATCATACGATACCGCTCTGAACACTGCAGTTCATACAACACATCATGATAAAATTTAAAAAATTCCAAGTAGTAGAAGACTTACTCAAAGTTTAACAATACTTACATTGACAATACTGATCAAATATGAAATATGAGCCACAAAAAAAGGAAAACAAAAATTCTAATATGCTTATTCAAAACGACAACACAAAATTGAAAATGAAAAATAAGAAAATGGCCGTCCAAAGATGAATGACTAGGTCCCATACCCTAGACACTCAAGAAATAATTTAGCACCTGCAAAAGCAAGCTTGACCACTAACACAAAATGTAACATGAACAAATTTATGATTCAGCAAAAGGGAAGTGAATAAAACTAACTGCCTGTAATTAATCGAAGAAAATGTTATGAGAAGAAATCAAAGTAGAAACCATACCTTACAATGAAGAATGTGCCACTATACGACAATCTCTCCAAGCAGAACTCCACTACACGAAGATCACCAGAGATGGCTGAAACGGTGAGTCGCAGCAACACCGAGCCGAAGCCGCAACCACCCTAGCAAACTCCATGCAGCAGACACCCCACAGGAGAGATGCCCTACAGCAACAACCTAGTACACAAAATCAAACAGGAAAAGTACCTAAGTTCAAAAAAAGTTAAACACAAAATTGAAAAATGATTAAATTGATGACACTACACGGTGTAATGTGTGGAACACATGTGAAACAGCTGTATCGTGTGGAAAGATGTACAAGACACACAACACCAACACAACACACCACATCCCCACATGAACTAACACACACATAACCTACAAAACAGAAATTTTAAAAAAAGTATATGTTTTGGATGACAAGACAAGAAACAAAACGGATATATTAAAATGTTATTTTTAAAAATGACACTAGTTAGACAAACAAAATAGAAAAGCAATAAATCAAGGTTAGCACTAAAAAAAAAATAATTATTAAAAAACCAATAAAATCACAAAACAAATTATTAACCTAAAATGAAACTATTATTAAAATGAGTGATTGGATCTTCCATGGCAGACATAAGATTTAAAACATGACAGAGGTCACCAAAAATAAGTGTTGGTGAAGCCTAACACTTAGAGAATTGTCCAGGCTCAACAGCTCTAAGGACCACCACAAGAAAATCTAATTTAGCATAAGTTTGCCCACGGGCTAAACTTGACCAAAGTCAACAAAACATTAAAACAAAATCTAATGTCGTCTGGAAGTCACTTACTCCAGACAATACAAAATTGTAAACATACAAAGATCTAACCTATAAAACTTTCAATTACAGTGCTTAGAAAAATTCAAAGAATAAAAGAACATATTGACCGAAGAAAATTACTGACCTTTAACTGCAACTCAATGAAACGAAATAATTAAAAAAGACAAAACAAATGCAAAATAGTGAAATTAAAATAAAAAAATTAATAGGCTCAAGAAAAAAAAATTTAAATGATGATCCAACACAAAAAGAATATATTACCCAAATACTTGATTCAAAGATACTGCAGATTAAATATTATAAAACAACTTCATAACCTCAATTATTAAACTGTGCAATGAAAAGCACTAGGACTCACATTAAATGAACATATTAGGAAAATGGCAAAATGTCTCTGAAAAGAAATCAATAAAATACATACCTAAGATGACCTACAACAAAACATGGGAAAAACAAACAACATTAAACATAATAACAAAACTGCTGGAAATTCTTATAACGAGAAATTGAAAATATCCATACAAAAAAAATTCATAATTACCCAATGACTCTCATAATATAAAATATTAACTATGCAAAATAATTGCGCTTCTAAAAAAAAAACTTGTTCCCATAGAGTTACATAAATAGTTAACCCTTGAAATAAACTTAAAATTAGTACCATGGTTTTTTTATAGATGAAGTTTATGTTTAGGTTATAGGCCTATGAAAATAGAGACATACAGAATCCAGGGACTCCAAGACTAGGATCAGTGTGTGATCAAGCCACGATCGACTGAGTCAAAGACCCTAAAGACACTAATTCACTAACAGTGGACCCGAATGGTGGACCTTCAACTGAAAGCAGGAATAAGTGTTAAAAAAAAATAACTCTCCACACCTTAACTCCTAAATAACATACTAGGTTACTACAAATATAAAACCCTCCAAAAAAAATTACATATACTCATGATTTACTAAAACACGAAAAAGTAAGAAAAACTATTTTCCGAAAATGCCTAACCTGGACAACAAAGTCAAACCAAAAAAAAAAATGAAAATGACAAATAAGAGTCGAGAACTAATAATGTCAGAAGTAAACACACCACAACATTGGGTCAGTATGAAAGTACTACATTCAAAGTTGGCAGCACTGTGCTGCGAAAGACTCCATCCTGGCTAGGAATTTTTTTTATAAACAAACTCCAGGAGTTCAAACAACGAAAGTAAAATTCATATTGAACGAAGACAAAATCACACATTAACTTAATATTAGCTATTAAATAATTATATTTCCCCTATTAAATAAATGGCTTACTGTAAACAAAACGACGTATCAAGTCAGATAAAAAAAATGACAACTCTCAAAATATCCACTAGAGAGAAAAATAAGAGGCTTTACCATACCTTGTAATTCTTTTAAGAAACAATATTAAAATCCACATAATAGTTGGGAATAACACCGATACAATAAGTCACGAGAGAAGCACTAGGAAAAATCTGTTATATTACTGTGTTAAACGCAAGATACAAACGATCGTTCTAAAACTCATAATTTAAATAATAAACGTACTCGATTAACTCATTACATAAGCGACTGAAACGCAACATAGACTGACAAGAATTAAAAAAAACGTGTGCATAGACGTGACGCGACCTTGGCGACACCTCAAGATAAACACCTGCACCAAAGCACTTCAACATGCAAGACAAAGCACTCGTACCACATACTACTGAATTAATAAAGACATAATTAACGAGTCGTTTCGTCACCTTTACACGAATACATATATGGAAAACAAATAACTTAAAAAATACTCATTTAACCTTCAATTATCAATAAAATAATTAAGTCAATATATATTATAATAAATTTTTGCTTGTAGGCTAACAGAACATATCAAACATTAAAAAAAACAATTACTCACATCATAAAACTTATTCCTTTCAAAATAATAATATTATCTATAGACTCGTAGAAAGTAACCATGCTCTGCTACCATCTTGTGACAACTGGATGTTTATATTATTATTTAGTTGATTTTGATTTTGATTTGACTTGTTACTGCTACCAAATTATAATGAAATTAATATTGATATTATAATTATTATTTGTTTATGTAAGTAAAATGCTTGACTGGAAATGTATCAGGATAAACCAGCCTCACAACAGAATACACCTCATCAATTATAATTACGTAAGTCCAGAGGAACTTAGTTTAGTAAATAACAAAATACATATCTTCATCTATTAGTGGTGATATATTTAGTTAGAAAATACATTTAAAGCTAAACAAAAAAAAAACAATAATGACTCATCTGATGAGGTAAACAAAAGTCATAAAATTCTCATTAAATTTGAATATTTGTTATCAATAGTAAACCTAGGGTGCACCCAAATTACAGGCTAATAATGTTAAAAATTACTTTATATTAGTTATTTAGTTTTTATAATAAATTTAAATATCATGTTATATCCATAATTAAGATTTTACTAATTTAGTCTATAACTTTAAATGTAGATTAAAAACTTCTTCAGGCACAAAACAAAACATATTACAAAAATACTTCATTTAAGTAATTAAAGTCCTTTTTTGGAAACATTAGGTAATTAAAATCTTTTGCTCAACATTAGGCGACGAAAGTTTTTTTCTTTTGTAAGCGTTAGGTGACGAAACGTTTGGACGACAAGCAATAAAAAAATTCATTAAAAAAAAAGGAACGGACTTAGCTGAAGATGAGAAATATCCGTGACATGTTCAAGACTATAACTTGTACAGCAGCCAGCGCAGAACCATGCTTCCCGGGCCGACAGGACGTGATTCAATTCATAATTTTAGAAGGTAGGTTAAAGAATAACCCCAAAACGTAAAGAACTTGAAGAGGATCCAAAACGTTAACCTCCGAAATCGGAGGCTGAAGAAATTTACACTGAACTTCACGTCATATTTTAAAACAAAAAAAAAAAACACCACTTCTACGTGAGATGTCTACCAAAAAAAAAAACTATGGTGCGAAAAAGTACATTAATCAACCACCATTACTGACTGGAGCCATCTTGGCGAATGCCGAGAACAACGGACGAAGCGGGTAAGTAATTCTAAAACAATGGAGCATCGGAAGCTTACCGAACTGCCACCAGGTTGCGTGGACGGTACTAAAAAAAATGCTCTAGGAAAAAAAAATGGTCTAGAGTACAGATTTTTTTATATGAAATCACGTGAAGAAGCGAGGAGAAACTGCAAGCAACTGCTGACAATCACGTGGGCAGCACACCGGGACACGGCGGACAGGCGGGCGTTACTAAAAACTCTTAGGCTAGAACAGAACGTCCGGCGAACAAATGGAAGCTTTTGACTGAAGCCAAACAAAAAAATAGAATTGTGTGCTTAATGGAATATAATACAAAAATTTAAAGTTAATATCATTAATAAAATTAATTTTAAAAAAACTAAATTAGGTTTAAAATGTAATTAAACACAAGTAAACATTATAAGACTCAATATAAAATAATTATTAGGTACAGAAAACAAAAATAATTTTACTATTTTACGAGTGCCGAAACATGAAACGGCACACACTCCTCCCCTCAAAACAGACGCTACCGTCTTAAAAAAAAAGTTTTAAGTTTTAAAAGTTGCCATCAAAAACAAAAAGAGACACAGGAATTAATGATGTCAAAACGACAAAGACCGTATTAAATATAGAAATCAAAAATTAAATCATTATACTGCTGAAAAAACAAACAGCACAGACACGAGCATAAAACCATGTTATTTAATTGAGAAACAATAAAATATTATCCTTAGAAACTCAATTCACGAGGAATATACACCTCTTCATACAATAATCAAAACAAAATGGGGACTATACACCCCTGCATAATAAAATTTATAAAATGCCCGCACAAGTAAGCTAAACAAAAAATTCGGTCTCGGAATCAACATAAATTAGCTGAGCGTAGGATTATCACATACCTACGAGAGACAAAACTAAAAGCTAATGTGTAAATGAAATCGAAGATCAAAATACCAAAGGACAAAAAAATTCAGTGTGTAATTGTAGAAACAAGACAGGACAGAATGGTGGTACGAGTACCCAGGACAGCCAGTTACATACTACAACAAAAGAGGATGATACCTCGTATAAAATGCCCGTCGGCTTATAAAGAAAAATGGGGACTATACACCCCTGCATAAATCCTGGTCACTAAGATCCTGATCATACGATACCGCTCTGAACACTGCAGTTCATACAACACATCATGATAAAATTTAAAAAATTTCAAGTAGAAGAAGACTTACTCAAAGTTTAACAATACTTACATTGACAATACTGATCAAATATGAAATATGAGCCACAAAAAAAGGAAAACAAAAATTCTAATATGCTTATTCAAAACGACAACACAAAATTGAAAATGAAAAATAAGAAAATGGCCGTCCAAAGATGAATGACTAGGTCCCATACCCTAGACACTCAAGAAATAATTTAGCACCTGCAAAAGCAAGCTTGACCACTAACACAAAATGTAACATGAACAAATTTATGATTCAGCAAAAGGGAAGTGAATAAAACTAACTGCCTGTAATTAATCGAAGAAAATGTTATGAGAAGAAATCAAAGTAGAAACCATACCTTACAATGAAGAATGTGCCACAATACGACAATCTCTCCAAGCAGAACTCCACTACACGAAGATCACCAGAGATGGCTGAAACGGTGAGTCGCAGCAACACCGAGCCGAAGCCGCAACCACCCTAGCAAACTCCATGCAGCAGACACCCCACAGGAGAGATGCCCTACAGCAACAACCTAGTACACAAAATCAAACAGGAAAAGTACCTAAGTTGAAAAAAAGTTAAACACAAATTTGAAAAATGAATAAATTGATGACACTACACGGTGTAATGTGTGGAACACATGTGAAACAGCTGTATCGTGTGGAAAGATGTACAAGACACACAACAAAAACACAACACACCACATCCCCACATGAACTAACACACACATAACCTACAAAACAGAAATTTCAAAAAAAGTATATGTTTTGGATGACAAGACAAGAAACAAAAGGATATATTAAAATGTTATTTTTAAAAATGACACTAGTTAGACAAACAAAATAGAAAAGCAATAAATCAAGGTTAGCACTAAAAAAAAAATTAATTATTCAAAAACCAATAAAATCACAAAACAAATTATTAACCTAAAATGAAACTATTATTAAAATGAGTGATTGGATCTTCCATGGCAGACATAAGATTTAAAACATGACAGAGGTCACCAAAAATAAGTGTTGGTGAAGCCTAACACTTAGAGAATTGTCCTGGCTCAACAGCTCTAAGGACCACCACACAAAACTAATTTAGCAAAAGTTTGCCCACGGGCTAAACTTGACCAAAGTCAACAAAACATTAAAACAAAATCTAATGTCGTCTGGAAGTCACTTACTCCAGACAATACAAAATTGTAAACATACAAAGATCTAACCTATAAAACTTTCAATTACAGTGCTTAGAAAAATTAAAAGAATAAGAGAACATATTGACCGAAGAAAATTACTGACCTTTAACTGCAACTCACTGAAACGAAATAATTTTAAAAAGACAAAACAAATGCAAAATAGTGAAATTAAAATAAAAAAATTAATAGGCTCAAGAAAAAAAATTTAAATGATGATCCAACACAAAAAGAACATATTACCCAAATACTTGATTCAAAGATACTGCAGATTAAATATTATAAAACAACTTCATAACCTCAATTATTAAACTGTGCAATGAAAAGCACTAGGACTCACATTAAATGAACATATTAGGAAAATGGCAAAATGTCTCTGAAAAGAAATCAAAAAATACATACCCAAGATGACCTACAACAAAACATGGGAAAAACAAACAACATTAAACATAATAACAAAACTGCTGGAAATTCTTATAACGAGAAATTGAAAATATCCATACAAAAAAAAATTCATAATTACCCAATGACTCTCATAATATAAAATATTAACTATGCAAAATAATTGCGCTTCTAAAAAAAACTTGTTCCCATAGAGTTACATAAATAGTTAACCCTTGAAATAAACTTAAAATTAGTACCATGGTTTTTTGTATAGATGAAGTTTATGTTTAGGTTATAGGCCTATGAAAATAGAGACATACAGAATCCAGGGACTCCAAGACTAGGATCAGTGGGTGATCAAGCCACGATCGACTGAGTCAAAGACCCTAAAGACACTAATTCACTAACAGTGGACCCGAATGGTGGACCTTCAACTGAAAGCAGGAATAAGTGTTAAAAAAAAATAACTCTCCACACCTTAACTCCTAAATAACATACTAGGTTACTACAAATATAAAACCCTCCAAAAAAAATTACATATACTCATGATTTACTAAAACACGAAAAAGTAAGAAAAACTATTTTCCGAAAATGCCTAACCTGGACAACAAAGTCAAACCAAAAAAAAATGAAAATGACAAATAAGAGTCGAGAACTAATAATGTCAGAAGTAAACACACCACAACATTGGGTCAGTATGAAAGTACTACATTCAAAGTTGGCAGCACTGTGCTGCGAAAGACTCCATCCTGGCTAGGAATTTTTTTTATAAACAAACTCCAGGAGTTCAAACAACGAAAGTAAAATTCATATTGAACGAAGACAAAATCACACATTAACTTAATATTAGCTATTAAATAATTATATTTCCCCTATTAAATAAATGGCTTACTGTAAACAAAACGACGTATCAAGTCAGATAAAAAAAATGACAACTCTCAAAATATCCACTAGAGAGAAAAATAAGAGGCTTTACCATACCTTGTAATTCTTTTAAGAAACAATATTAAAATCCACATAATAGTTGGGAATAACACCGATACAATAAGTCACGAGAGAAGCACTAGGAAAAATCTGTTATATTACTGTGTTAAACGCAAGATACAAACGATCGTTCTAAAACTCATAATTTAAATAATAAACGTACTCGATTAACTCATTACATTAGTGACTGAAACGCAACATAGACTGACAAGAATTTAAAAAAACGTGTGCGAAGAATTGACGCGACCCTTGGCGACGCCTTAAGATAAACACCTGCACCAAAGCACTTCAACATGCAAGACAAAGCACTCGTACCACATACTACTGAATTAATAAAGACATAATTAACGAGTCGTTTCGTCACCTTTACACGAATACATATATGGAAAACAAATAACTTAAAAAATACTCATTTAACCTTCAATTATCAATAAAATAATTAAGTCAATATATATTATAATGAATTTTTGCTTGTAGGCTAACAGAACATATCAATTATTAAAAAAAACAATTAACTCACATCATAAAACTTATTCCTTTCAAAATAATAATATTATCAATAGACTCGTAGAAAGTAACCATGCTCTGCTACCATCTTGTGACAACTGGATGTTTATGTTATAATTTAGTTGATTTTGATTTTGATTTGACTTGTTACTGCTACCAAATTATAATGAAATTAATATTGATATTATAATTATTATTTGTTTATGTAAGTAAAATGCTTGACTGGAAACGTATCAGGATAAACCAGCCTCACAACAGAATACACCTCATCAATTATAATTACGTAAGTCCAGAGGAACTTAGTTTAGTAAATAACAAAATACGTATCTACATCTATTAGTGGTGATATATTTAGTTAGAAAATACATTTAAAGCTAAACAAAAAAAAACAATAATGACTCATCTGAAGAGGTAAACAAAAGTCATAAAATTCTCATTAAATTTGAATATTTTTTATCAATATTAAACCTAGGGTGCACCCAAATTACAGGCTAATAATGTTAAAAATTACTTTATATTAGTTATTTAGTTTTTATAATAAATTTAAATATCATGTTATATCCATAATTAAGATTTTACTAATTTAGTCTATAACTTTTAATGTAGATTAATAACTTCTTCAGGCACAAAACAAAACATATTACAAAAATACTTCATTTAAGTAATTAAAGTCCTTTTTTGGAAACATTAGGTAATTAAAATCTTTTGCTCAACATTAGGCGACGAAAGTCTTTCTCTTTTGTAAGCGTTAGGTGACGAAACGTTTGGACGACAAGCAATAAAAAAATTCATTAAAAAAAAAGGAACGGACTTAGCTGAAGATGAGAAATATCCGTGACATGTTCAAGATGAAAACTTGTACAGCAGCCGGCGCAGAACCATGCTTCCCGGGCCGACAGGACGTAGATTCAATTCATAATTTTAGAAGGTAGGTTAAAGAATAACCCCAAAACGTAAAGAACTTGAAGAGGATCCAAAACGTTAACCTCCGAAAGCGGAGGCTGAAGAAATTTACACTGAACTTCACGTCATATTTTAAAACAAAAAAAAAAAAAAAAACACCACTTCTACGTGAGATGTCTACCAAAAAAAAAAAAAAAAACTATGGTGCGAAAAAGTACATTAATCAACCACCATCACTGACTGGAGCCATCTTGGCGAATGCCGAGAACAACGGACGAAGCGGGTAAGTAATTCTAAAACAATGGAGCATCGGAAGCTTACCGAACTGCCACCAGGTTGCGTGGACGGTACTAAAAAAAATGCTCTAGGAAAAAAAAATGGTCTAGAGTACAGATTTTTTTATATGAAATCACGTGAAGAAGCGAGGAGATACTGCAAGCAACTGCTGACAATCACGTGGGCAGCACGCCGGGACACGGCGGACAGGCGGGCGTTACTAAAAACTCTTAGGCTAGCACAGAACGTCCGGCGAACAAATGGAAGGTTTTGACTGAAGCCAAACAAAAAAATAGAATTGTGTGCTTAATGGAATATAATACAAAAATTTAAAGTAAATATCATTAATAAAATTAAATTTAAAAAAACTAAATTAGGTTTAAAATGTAATTAATTACAAGTAAACATTATAAGACTCAATATAAAATAATTATTAGGTACAGAAAACAAAAATAATTTTACTATTTTACGAGTGCCGAAACATGAAACGGCACACTACGTGAAGTTTGATTAAAGTAAAACTTTTTACTTAAATGGTTCCTAGGCATTTTGAAGTGCACACATATAACCAAAGATATTATAACATGTAGTATTTGGATAACACGACACGTTGATTGCTTAACACACACACACACATATATATATAATGTAATTGTTCGTTTGTTCAAAATTGCTAATCTCCGAAAGTTCTTCACCAACTGCTTTGAAATTGTGACACAATGATGCATTCGTACACGTGCGTGTTTTATATAATAAAAATTTAAAAATTAATTAAAAATTAGACCGTGTAACTCAGTACACGTGATAGAATTGAAACTTCTTTGGCAATACAAAACTCGACTCGTAAGTGCTCTCTTTATATCTCTTTGGCGGCAGAAACGTTTTAAAACCATGGTGGTAAGAAGTAAGGGATTTGGTGTTTGTTATCTTAGCCATGTTAATACTTTGAGTCAATGAGCTATAAAGCAACGCTTATAAAAAAGATTTTTGACGTGACAACGTCTAATAAATCGATGAACGCCGGCTGCACGCTCGAAAAAGTGTCCCACTACGGATGTCCCACTACGGATGTCTCCTGTTTGCTCATTGTACGCATGCGTGGCATCTCTCTTCCACTCGATTGGAACAACCATCGATTTGACTTTTCAATCATATTTTCGTCGTTTGAATTATTAATATTATGTAATTTAACGATTGTCCACCGATTTTCAGCACAATCGGTACGGTTATTTAAAAGTAATGTTGAAAATTCAAATACGTTTTGAACCAACAATGGTGTTTTACAGTTACACATAATAATTCAAATTACACCCGGGATCTTTTGCACAATGTTTTAAAAAATATTGTAACACATTATAAATAAGTTTGGGGTATTTGGGATGCGTATTTGTTATAAAATCGTGTTAATATTATTCCCCTACCGTGAACAAAATTTTTATAAATATTTATATAACATCTGAAACTTCATTACTTTAGTATGGCCTCGTGGGCGTGTGATTAGCGTACCTATCTCTTTAACTAAAGGTTGTCGGTTTGAAACCCAGCAGCTGCGAAGTCTTTTTTTTTGTACTTGTAAAAATAAATACGGCGCACGCAACATTTCAAAATTAATAAATATATTTGAATTAATGAATGCAAATAAAGAAAATTTATTAATTCAATTGCACATTTCATTTCACTCCTTTGTATCCATACAAAATAGTGATAATTCAATAAAAAGTATTCAATTTTATTCATAAAAGTATGCAGAGGTAGATTTTATCATGCAAAAGATAGAAAAATTGAAAAAAAAATCTTCCTCAAAGAATATAATATTTTTAATGCCTAAATGATTTGGTTGCAAAAACCTATTACGGCTCAGTCTCAGGCCGAATACGATATTTCCTTTTCTTCTGGATCAATCATTTCATCAATGTTTTGTTATGACGTTGTCACGTTAAACTATTGTCTGTAAACCGACTTTACAGACAACCAATTTTTTTGTGTGTAAATTCGCGTTTTTCCAGGGAAGTCACCTATATGGATCAACTTGAAAAGCAAAACTTTATCGAACTAGCCATCCAAGATCCCAATGTTTATATTTAGATAATAATTTCTCGTTTAATAGTATTTGATTCAAGTACTCTTGGAAAGGATGTTAAATAAGAACTTCAAAAGCTCTTTTTGGCAGGAGGTAGCGTGGCGTATCGTGGAACAGTGAGTGTGTCGGAAGACAGACCACAATGACAGAAGCTATTGAGTGTCTTGAATTCACGTCCTGGAAACGAATGTTGCAATACTTCAAGGAAGGAGATGGTCACTGCAAGTGTTCTGCAGGATCTTGAAGGAATTATTTAGGTGTATTTCCCGCACGCTGAGAACGGCCCCTGTGACGCTGAGATTATAAAGTGGTCAGTGTATCAATAAGGCAGTAAGTCGCACCTTGGACCCACTGCTCTACGAAACAAGTAAGTGACCAGCATCCATGAACACCCTTGCAAGATGCCCGGGAGGTAAACGATACTTTGGTCGAATGAATTTTACCTGTATTGAATATGGCTCATTATGAAATCTCAAGTTATAAAGTTTATAATGTATCCTTTTTTTTTTTTTAAAGAAAAGTCATTTAATGTATAACAATAACTTTTCTTTAAGAAAAATTTCTTCTTGAAAGAAGCTTCTATGAAAGAAGCGTCGTTTTTTTAGCCATAATATCGCGTGCAGTAAAGAACAGTGTTACTTGTTGTATTTTGAAATTACGTCATAGTGGACATTAAGTTTTTATATCACCTTGTATTTTATGAGTATTTATTGTTTTAGGGAGTGAAACACTGGTTGTTTCATTAAATGCAATAGCCTACAATATATCCCTGTTTTATCCTTATTAATTTGTGCATTACATTAATTTAGAAGTTAATATGATAATTTCACTAATTATTTGTTCAAGCATTAAAAATTCCTTTCAGTGGTCCAGTATTGAATAAAATGAAAGATGAAATATCAGAGTTTGATTAAATCATAATTTCTAATAAAATAGGTGCTGATGTAAAGGTTACTGTCCTATCACAAAAATTATAATTTTATGTTATTACTAGACTACATTTAAGTGCAATAACATATAATCGAAATTATATTTCAACTGTAAAATATTAATTTAATTGTGTATCACATGTTTATTTTTAATAATAAGATTGAAGAGCTTTAATAAATTGTAGTATAGCTCTCATTAGCCGAGTTATTTGTTATATGCGTTAGTACTTAACCATCTTGAACTATTTAAAGCTGGTATAGTGTAAGAAAATAGCACATTGTGCTTTTGGTGTGTCATTACTTCATTGTATGCAATGTTCTGTAAGCTTTGAATGGATAAATATTAAATTGACATAGCAGCGTCCTTTTGCTGGCGTTTTGAGGGATCAAGCGTTTCATTTATAATTGATTTTTCAATAAAAAAAAACTAGAATAAAATTCATTTAAATGTTTTCTTAATAAGTACTACACCTCAAAATCTATTACTTATGTGAATTACATCATTCAAACATACTGGTTAACTCAATCGAGCAACAATTGTGTCTAGTACCTGGATATGTCTATCGATACGAATAGCCTAATAACATTTAGATATTATGTTAGATAAACATTTAGCACAAAATTACAAAACCAAACTATGTTTTAATTATCAGTTTACAGTGACCAAAAGCTAAATATAACCTGTGCTTTAACATATTGAACCCCCCTTTTTTTTTAAAATGAACATATTGTCCTATCCGAAAGAAAACTTATTTTACACATTAAAATTATACTAATTATCATTTTTTTGTAAAAAACTTCTAAATAGTTTAAATTTGTTAGTAAGTGTGTAATAGTTCCTAAAGTGTAACCTGGATACATTCCGCACAATGTATATTCAAACATACAACACAAAATTTCAAAAACTTAAGTGGTGATAAACCACATTCGTGGCCTTTGTTGATATGTCAATACTTTAAACTGTGATTTAAAAAATATATATAATTACGCACATTAATCACTCTCACGCGTGCAAATCGCTGCACGAGTCGCCCCATACGATGCTATTGACAAGCACAAAGTTCACAGAGGGTAATGTAGACATCGTCAACATTTAATGAAGTACAAGCTCCTTCAGCGATAGTTCATATGAAAAACACAAGTAAAGGATAAGATTTCATTAAAACATACACACATATATTTAGATACTAGTTGCAAGAACTCGCTTCACTGGTTTTTTTTGGTCGTTATTTATTTATTATACCTTTTTTGTATAAATGACATGTGTTAAAAAACATTTCTTTTATCAAATTATTTTTATTTTTTTTATTTTTTACATACTGAGTAAACAGAAATATCTTAAAAATACTAAATTATTTAAAATAAATCGGATTATTTATAAATTATTAAGAATACTCAGCATAAACAATATTTTTATTCATATTTTAATGTGGTATTAGTATATATATACTGGTTTTCTCCGGAACCTGGGAAAAAAATCAGTATTCTATAAAATCTTTTCCGACAAACTTAAAAGTTAGTCCCTGAAATTTATTTGTAGTGACTGAAAAGGATACCTTCACAGGAAATTGTAACCTTTTAAAACTAAATGGTATATATGTGGGTATATTCAGAATACGAGGTTTTAGTACCGTTTGCCTAACTGCTGGCCCAGTCAAAACTATTGTTTTTAAGAAATTTTGCTTGAAATTTGTTTGCGTGACATAAACTTGGTGGTCTAAGGTTATGTAATAAAATAATTGGAATGCCAATTTTTAACTTAAACTAATGTGAGGGTAGCCCATCCAGATTCAATGAATTTAAAAATTCTTGAGGGTAATGTATGGAATCTTCTTGTCAAGTAGTATACAATGATGACTGGTAGTTTAGACATTATTTCGTCGTTGATGGCATCAACAATTATATTCCTGACAGCTAAAATTGACACACACATGTATAATTTTTTTTCATGGATATTGACCACATCCGGATACAATTTAGAGATAAGTTATTCAATATAGGTCACGATCTCACCAATATTTTGTCTGATTCAGGTAGTTTCCTGTCATCAATCAAATGGAACTTTATTGGGAAATCTGTGCTTCCTCCACCTAAGTGACTCCTCATGTTGATATTCAGCTTCAAAGATTCAACATACTTTAAGCAAGATTTAAAAATATCTAGTATAGTTCCTCTATTACAGACAATGTTGGTCTGAAATCACCTGAAAACTTCAAAGTATTTCAACCCATAACTTTATTTGAGCTTCTTGTGTCTCTGAGAGTTGTATATAAGGCCTCTACGTGAGCTCTATGAGTCATAGTGCTTTCAACCATATTTTTAAGCTTGCATCTTGCAAGACCTTGCCCAATGAGCTATTTTTACGAATTGAACACACACTGTCAGTTTCAATTGATACTGAAAGGGGTAGTTTAAAAGTGGAATGAGCCTCCTTCCTCTTGTCAATAGTGTGACAGCGGTACCTGACGACGCAATGCTATGGCTATTTTTCCCTGTGACCTAACTTTCGCCAATATTAACTTGGTTACATAAGTCTTGCCATTACCACCGGGAACATCTAAAATAAATATGTTTTGCCTTCGTCAGCTGGAGTGGGCTCCCACCTCTCATCCTTATTCTATAGTATTTACACAGTTGATATTCCGTGGGCAGATGCTCATGTGCAACTGTATGCAGATGGCACTATAGTTATTCGTCAATCCTTAAACCTAAGATATTCCCTAGTCGCTGTTCAGAGGGAGCGTAGCTCACTCGAACAGTGGTACACCCGATGGTGCATCAAAGTAAATGGAGCCAAATCCACCAGTTATTTTCACTAAGAAGCGCACTGTTCCCGATTGAGAGCTAAACATTAAAAAAAAAACCTTCCCCTATGTGAAATATTTAGGCCTTACTCTTGTATCGAAGTTTACTTGGGAAAACACACCATCCGGGTTTCAAGGATCTTCACAGGCAGCTTGCGAAGCCTATACCCAATGTTACAGGCTCCAAATTTCCCCAGGAAAAAAAAGCACCAACTATATTTACAAATCATTCGTCCCCAAATTGTGTATGCATGTGAGCAAAATATAACATTGACAGGCTCCAAGTAACACAAAATAAATTTCTCCGAGTCAATTGCCGACTTCGATTGGTGCACTAGTAATTTTGGAAGTACATCGGCTGCCTGCTCGGATTACACAAAAAGACAAAATAGGTATTTTTATGGCCAACTCTCCACCCTGCCAATGCTTTTAAGAGCGCAATGGCCAACGACGACCCAGCCGAGCACCCTAAAAACAAAACACGGTAACTTGCCCAAACAAACGATAACCTCGGTCCTGTGCAAGCCCCACCTACCCTCCACTAGTACTTGCTCATTGTTTTCCTCAGGTTTCTCCGATATCCCGCGTCGCAACTTAATGACTGGGGAACTGGTATCAGGAAGGAACTGGCTATTTTCTCTAACCTTCCGACCGCCTAATGCAAGCAACAGGATAACCCGCAGCTCTAATCTCCCTCCGGTTTCCCAAAAAAAGAAACTAGAGCCACAGTATGTACTAATGTGCTCTCTCTCCCTCACCGGGTTCTTCTCACACGATATATGCCTCCGAGTGCGACTGGCCAGGTCTTGGCCTGTATGTCAGAGGGATGACATATCCTATTTTCAGCCTGACTGTCGCGAGCAGCCTCTAAATACAGACATCACGACACTCACATTCATCAGCTAGCCACTAACTGAGGGGAAATGGTGACCTCCCTCGCCCAACATCTACAATATTAAAAATAGAGCCAAGCAACACCCAACAACTTCGTTTTTCCTCTTCTGGACCGTGAGCCCCTGTTCATCTTAAAATCACACACTTCGTGTTCCGCCTTTTTTGCCAATGATTCGAACAAAGTGACAGGGTCGCAATTTAAAATTGACTTCATACAAAGCAAATTATAGGAACATATAGTTCCATGAGTCACTGTCACATGCTCCCTGCCAAGAATATGAGGTTATGGCAGACTTTGATTGCTAAGTCCGGTTTGAAAATGAATCAGATCACTTTCAGTTGGGGAATCAGGTTAGTGCAGATTAGTCCCTACCATCCAGCGAGCAATATGGTAGAAAGGCATAACCGTGTCATCAAAGGCATGTTGAGGACATTTCAGTACAAATGCCATCAATATTGGGACTTACGTCTCCATTTTCTCATATTGGGAATTAACTCAAGCGTCAGTGTAGCTACAGGAAAAAATCCTGCGCAATTGATTTTTGGAGAAATTTGTTACACCCATTAGAAAATATGTGGGAACTAGGGTTATTTAGCAAGTTAGGTGAAAGCGAGGCCCAGGCCAAGCAATATTGGGAAGAGGCTATTAATCATTTAAAGAAATATTGTAAAGAATGCGATTTGGTATTAGTTAAGACACATTTCTTGAACAAGGCCATTGAGAAGTTCAGTGGGAAATTGGGCTTGAAGTTTAAAGGTCCCTATGACATTATTTAGTTTCTAACCCCAAACATCTTACTTCTCAGAGACATTGAGAAGGATGTTACATTTAAGACGCATGTTGAATACACGAAAGCTTTGGAGGGGGTCTTAAAGAAAATCATGTTGCGAGGTTACTGTGACAGTGTGATGGTAAGGTTTTTTATTTTTTATTTCTCTATAGTGACTTCATTTGTCTTGGCCATTGTATGAGTCTTAAGTGTGGCCACCTTGGGATTCCTCTAGTGTAGAGAAAATGTTTTTAAGGGGGGAATTGTTTTGGTTGCTATTCGCGGCCCACAATGGAAGTTCTTTTTCCTTGGAATGGAATTTGTTTGCTCCTGGATAATGTTACACCCATCGAACAACTGTGTGGTGCAGGAGGCCTGTCCATCTCAGTAAAGCTTCTTTCTCACCATGTTTCGCACGCCTCGGATTAGACAATGGAGTGGTGGGGGAGACCATGTGACTGATCACATGACATTACTGGCCCTCCTTTCTTCCCCGTGGAGGTAGGTGAAACTTGCACCTTCTGAGCACAGCAAGCAGAGTGAAAAAGTAAAGCAGTACGAAAAGCACATCTCCAAGAACGTCGTCCTGCCGCCATCCTGCCAGACCACCCGAAGTACGTCGCTATGCCCAACAGCGCACCTATCAACGGAATTGGACTTAGTCTCCGAGACTTCAACTCTGAAATTGGATTTAGCCCAGTCGACGATGAGGGAACCCGGAGTGTTGTACTGTGGATAGTGGCAGATTCAAGAAGGTAATCGTCAGTGACTTGAAGTGCCAGAATTCTGGCTTGTACTAGAACTCTATCTTTCCTCAACAAATGAGAAGTTCACAAGCTGACAGAACCGGTTTTTGTAATTCAATTATTTGGTTTTTTATTTTTTATTATTTTAGTTTTATTATTTTTAATTTTTTGCTGAGATTTTTGTGATATTAAAGAATATTTACGAAAGTTTTCTCCGTGTGCTCCTGATTTTTTCTGACAATATATATATGGTTTTCTCCGAGTGCTCCTGATTATTCCTGGCAAGACATCTGATGGTTTTCTCCAAGTGCTTCTGGTTATTCTTTGCTAGACATCCAATGGTTTTCTCCAAGTGCTTCTGGTTATTTGAAAGAATTCGATTACTGCATGAAGGATTTTTTACTTAATGATTCATGCCATTTTATCCAGAGTTGCAATTAAATTGTGAATTTATGCTACTAAATCAGTACTTACAATATTTTTATCAGGTGGATTTAAAAAAAATAACATTATTCAGTCCAATAATATGTGATAAGTCGGCTGAGAAACACTATCACGAAGGAAGAACTTCCTTCTCCTACATACAATAAATAAATTACTATTTGGAGATAAATACATTTGATGGTAATGGTTGATGTAGCCAAAATACTATTGGAGTCATAGACGTTGGAGCCAATGAATTTAGGAGTCATAGACTGTTGGAATAAATGAGCGTGGACCGATGGATCTAATGACTTATGGAATCAATGACTAGTGTATTCAATGAATTTTGGAGCCAATAAATATTGGAGCCACTGTCTGTTGGAGCTAATGACTGTTGGAGGCAATTTATCGTGACGTAAAATTGACGATAACATCCTACTGGGTTGAATGTTTGTGAAAATGTACGTTCTTTTCGTTAAATGTGCGTAGTGTGCCATTGCACATTTTTAGTAATGCGCATACTCACTTTATCTATTTTATAGTTATTGTTTTTATTTTATTTTGTATAGCAAACTGGGAGCCATAATTTTTTTATATTCTTGAATTTGTAAATCATTTTGTAACCAACAATTTCACAAAAAAGTTATATTTATAAAAGGACAAGTTTCTGTGTTAAAATTCTTATATTAGTTTTACAACAAAATAATTTTACTTTTGTCCATAATGAATGTTGATTTGGGAAACCGCACTATCGTGTAACTCTATTTGTTTTGCATGTGCAGTCTTTCATGTCTTAACTCTATGGTCTTCTTCAGCTGCACAAAATAATACGTTTTTCTTTTTTAAGCATGTCGGCCATGATGTAACTGTTCCTAGCTTCGGCCGTTTCTTAATCTGTTGACATCAATGTCTTAATTAATTCTCCGTACACCGCAAGTGTGTGTGTGCGGAAGGCGTGGGTGGCCATGGGCGCGATTAATTCGTGACACACAACTTCTTCGTCACCTGAGTCATGGTGCTCCTCAGTGCCTGATGCAGCTCGTCTAATCAGGAAAGATCTTCTTTGTTACTTTCTGCATGCAGAAGAGCAACCATGAGCCACCACATATCTAAAGAGAAAATTTTAACCTAGCATTTTCGGCATTGTTTTGGACTAATAATTAATTAATTTTTTGGACTCAATCTATGTAATTCTTAACCTATGTAGATCTTAACATCAAAATCAATGTGCTTAACTTAAGTATCTAAAGGGGCCCCTTATCTTAACATTTACTTTAACTATCAGTATGACTGTATACTCATCATTTGATATTAACCTTGTTATTGTTATTATTTAAAGTAAAATAATTAAAAGAAAAGAAAATATAAGGAACAGAGAAACGATATTGTTGTATTCATTTAACTAAAACCACGGTCTGTATTAATTTTGACTAGTTAATAATTAAATATTTTATCCTGTAATGTGGCCTCCCCAGTCAGCTCAAGGTTCTCATGATTTTACTACACGCCTAACAAAGCACCATTCAGCCCGTTCCCCATGCTTTCACTGTTGACCTCTGTGCCTCCTTGGTATTTGGCCAGGTGGATGTAGAGAGGGCGGCAGAGTAGACAAGACTGTATTAGCGCATCTTACTGTTGTGAACGTATCCTGTTTGTAAAATGAGCTAGCTTTTCGTAAAATGAGCTAGCTTTTTTTTATGAATTAATGTTCAAAATGTGCATCCTTTTCGTTAAATGTGCTTCCTTTTCATTTTTTGTGCTTCAGATTGTGCTTCCTTTTCTATGATTGTGCTTCCTTTTCTATGATTGTGCTTCCTTTTCTATGATTGTGCTTCCTTTTCTATGATTGTGCTTCCTTTTTGTCGAATGTGCTTCTGATTGAGCTTCCTTTTCGTAGAATGTGCATCCAAAATGTGCTTCCATTTCTATCATAAATTAATTTTTAATAAAGTTAATACTTGACTCGAGTATTATAGTAAATGGTTCTTGGTTTGACCAGCATATGATTCTATCGGGTGCATTATGTAAGCGAGTCCTACACAGCAGGTAGCTCAGTTTGTAACTGTCGTCAACATTATAAGGATTACCTAGTTTGTTTCATCTGGTGCACAAGTCACATTATTACCTGTTCTTGTGATCTCGATGGAATCTTGTACCATCGTAGTAGTATATTATAGCCGGTCCTGCGTCCGGCTTCTGGCTGTGGTGACTGTGGTGACACCCGCCATCTTGGATTGTGACGTCACGGCGGCCATCTTTGACTCAAAATTCCTCAAAATTCCTCAAAATTCCTCAAAATTGACTCAAAATGACTCAAAATTTCCCGTTTTCGAGGGAAAATTTCCCGTTTTCGAGGGAAAAATTCCCGTTTCGAGGAAATATTAGGATTTCGAAAAACCACAAATGTCTTTTGCCTTAGAAAGAACACAAATTCCTGATATAGGCTTAACATCCTTAACTACAGCCTCAGATAAGCCTCTTTTAGGATTATGACGTCACCGTTGCAATTTTCGTTACGCCCGCCATCTTGAAAATCCGCAATTTTTATGTTAGAAAATCGGAATTTTTTTAAAAAATCATTAAAAAAATTATTTGATCGAATTAAATAAAAATCTTAAAAACCACTGTTGCAGTTATCGTTACGGTCGCCATCTTGGATTATATAAATGTTGCATATTTCGTTACACCCGCCATCTTGGTTGAGTACCATGTCATTCTTACACTTAATGTTACGACCACCATATTGGATCCTATTAATGTTGCAATTATCGTTATGGTCGCCATCTTAAAATTTAGACGCCATCTTGAAAATCCGTAATTTTAATGCTAGAGATTCGGGAAAATTTTTAAAAATCATTAAAAACATTATTTGATCGAATTAAATAAAAATTTTAAAAAACCACTGTTGCAGTTATCGTTACGGTCGCCATCTTGGTTATATAAATTTTACATATTTCGTTACACCCGCCATCTTGGTTGAGTACCATGTCATTCTTACACTTTATGTTACGACCAACATATTGGATCCTATTAATGTTGCAATTATCGTTATGGTCGCCATCTTAAAATTTAGACGCCATCTTGAAAATCCGTAATTTTAATGCTAGAGATTCGAGAAAAAATTTAAAAATCATTAAAAATTAATCAACCTAATTAAATAATAAAAAATCCTTAAAACCACTGTTGCACTTTTTCGTGACGGCCGCCATCTTGAAATCACCCGCTGGAGATCACCATCTTGTTTTCGTCCGCTAGAGTGTGCTGATACCATGTTAGTATAATTATCTGGTCACCATACCTTTGTCCTCAACCGTTGACCTTGAACTTTGACCTTGATATTTGACCTTGACCTTGAAATTTGACCTTGACCTTGAAATTTGACCTTGACCTTGAAATTTGACCTTGATCTTGAAATTTGCCCTTGACCTTGAAATTTGACCTTGACCTTGAAATTTGAATTTGTCCTTGAAATTTGACTTTGTCCTTGTCGACCATCATGGATCCGTCATTTTATGTTTAGTACATGCTACCAGGAGCTACCACCAGCTGGAAAACTCCATCTTGTGTGTGTACTCGTATTATAGAGTACATTTCCATCTGGATAATTGTATTCTAACCCGCTACAGTACAGTAATCATTTATTACTGAAGTGACCACCGTCTTGAAATTTTGCCACCATCTTGAAATCATGTAATTATTTAGCTAGAAATGCGGGAAAAATTCCAATAGTCTCCGAAAAAATCAATTATTAATTTGCAAATTGAATCGATGGATCCCTGTCCACGGTTAGATTCTTGCCCAGTGACAGTTGTAACTAATTATTAAATAAATTTTAGATTCTGTTTTCTATTACCTTTCGCGGAGTTTATTAATCATTCACTCTACGAAAAACAACTCATGTCATTGTACCTGACCATCGAATTAATACAGTGCCGATTAGCCTATTATGAAAGTCTAATTTTTCAATAATCTGAATAACATTTAAACCGTTCATGTACAAAGCTACACATATATATACATTGTCTTCAGTCCATGAGACCAAGCCATGTCATTATCAGACGTATAGGCTAGTCATTTCAGGACCACATGACCTTCGTCGTTAGCTAATTATATTCAATTAATCCATCGTGACTTTTTTTATACATATTAAAGGACCAAGTGACCTTGAAAAATATTTTAGTAACACCAAGAGATGATAAACTAGTAAATATTCAGTTACTACATTTTGTACTACGCGCAATCAACAAAAAGGAAGCACCAACAACGAAAAGACAACACCACCAACGAAAAGGCAGCTCCGCCAACGAAAAGGCAGCACATTTGGAAGCACCGACAACAAAAGACAGCAGCGATAACGAAAATACAGAACATTTGGAAGCACCGACAACGAAAAGGCACTACATTTGGAAGCACCAACAACGAAAAGTCAGCACCGCCATCGAAAAGGCAGCTCATTTAGAAGCACCGCCATCGAAAAGGCAGCACATTTGGAAGCACCGTCAACGAAAAGGTACGGACCGCAAGACCGGGTCATGTCAATATCAGACATATAGACCATGAACTCAGTACACACAGGAAAAAGGAATGTACACGCAGGAAAACGGAACGTACACGCAGGAAAACGGAATGTGCACTCAGGAAAACGGAATGTACACGCAGGACAACGGAATATACACACAGAAAAAGGAACGTACACGCAGGAAAACGGAACGTACGCGCAGGAAAACGGAACGTACACGCAGTAAAACGGAACGTACACGCAGGAAAACGGAACGTACACGCAGGAAAACGGAATGTACACGCAGTAAAACGGAACGTACACGCAGGAAAACGAAATGTTCACGCAGGAAAACGGAACGTACACGCAGGAAAACGGAATTTACACACAGGAAAACAGAACGTACACGCAAGAAAACGGAACGTACACGCAGGAAAACGGAACGTACACGCAGGAAAACGAAACGTACACACAGGAAACGGAACGTACACGCAGGAAACGGAATGATCACAGGCTCCAATTTTCATTGGCTCCAATATTCATTTACTCCAATATTCATTGGCTTCAATATTCATTGGCTCCATCAGTCATTGACACCAACAGTCTTTTGGTTCCAAAAGTCTTTTGGCTCTAAATATATTTGGCTAGAATTCTTCGAGTCTAAGAGACTATGAGGCCACATGGCTACGAGTCTAAAATGATCTAGCTGATTACGAGTTATACACGGCTTGCGAGACTAGAGCTACGAAGCTTCTAGTTCACAAGTTTACGTGACTGCGAGGATACAGGACTACAAGTCTACATGAGTACTTGACTACGAAGCTACTCGTCTACAAGGCTCCAGTTGCCGTATCTGTCTTCGACGGAATTTTCTCTTTTGTTCCAACTGCTTCATCAGCATTATGTTATAAGATTACAAGGCTACTTGCTTACGTAGCTTCAAGTCTACGAAGCTCCATTACATCATGTCTACGCAACTACGAGCCATGAGGTTACGAGACTACGTGACTACGAATCTTCAAGTTGACGAGACTGCGAGGCTACAGAGCTACGAAGCCTATAGAATACGAGTTTACGTGACTGTGAGGATAGAGGTCATCAAGTCTGCATGAGTACTTGACTACGAAGCTACTCATCTACAAGGCTCCAATTGCAGCATCTGTCTTCGTCAGAATTTTTTCTTTTGCTCCAACTGCACCACCAGCATTATGTTATAAGATTACATGGCTACTTTCTTACGTAGCTTCAAGTCTACGAGGCTCCAATACATCATGGATACGCGACTTCGAGCAATGAGGTTACGAGATTACGTGACTACGAGACTACAGAGCTACGAATCCTATAGAAAACGAGTTTATGTGTCTGCATGGATACAGGAATACAAGTCTGCATGAGTTCTTGACTACGAAGCTACTCGTCTACAAGGCTCCAATTACTACATTTGCCTTCGACGGAATTTTCTCTTTTGTTCCAACTGCTTCATCAGCATTATGTTATAAGATTACAAGGCTACTTGCATACGTAGCTTCAAGTCTACGAGGCTCTAATGCATCATGACTACGAGACTACGTGCCATGAGTTTAACAGGCCTATGCGATTACAAGTCTTCAAGGTTACGTGATCGCGAGGCTATAGGACTACCAAGCTTCCAGAACGCATGGTTACGAGACTGCGTGACTAATTGGCGGCGCGGCTACGAAACTTCATGTCTCTAACTGACTTCAATAGCACTATTCAGTGGTGAGAGTTAATTTATCTCATGCAAAGGTACTTGCTACAAGTAATTCCGCTTTTCAACATCAGATGACGTCACGTGTTACTTGCAGGTAAATAATATTTATTTCTTATATGCGGGATGCTCACTAGCGATCGCATAAGAAGGATGGCTTCGTTAGTCTCCAAGGAGAAGGAAGTTCGTCCTTCCTGCTAGTGCTTCTCAGATTTCTCACGGTCCGCCATCTTGGATTGCGACGTTACGGCGACCATCTTTGATGGGTGTGACCTTGACTTTTGACCGAATCCGCAGGAATGATCGCAAGCACAAGGATTAATCATCAAAATATTGATAAGAATAATCAGGAGCACACGGAGAAAACCATCACAATATTGATAAGAATAATCTGAAGCACACGGAGAAAAACGACACATGATTTCTTTGATATCATATAATTACAGGGGAAAAAAAATATTTTAAAAATAAAAATATATTAAAAAAAATTTACAAAATTAAAAAATACATAAAATTCTGGCTTGTACTAAAACTCTATCTTTGCTCAACAATGATAAGTTTACAAGCTAGCTGAATCAGTTTATGTATTTTTTAATTTTGTAAATTTTTTTAAATTTTTTTTATTTTTAAAATTTTTTTTTTCCCTGTAATTATATGATATCAAAGAAATCATGTGTCGTTTTTCTCCGTGTGCTTCAGATTATTCTTATTAATATTGTGATGGTTTTCTCCGTGTGCTCCTGATTATTCTTATCAATATTTTGATGATTAATCCTTGTACTTGCGATCATTCCTGCGGTTTCGGTCAAAGGTCAAGGTCACACCCATCAAAGATGGTCGCCGTAACGTCGCAATCCAAGATGGCGGACCGTGAGAAATCTGAGAAGCACTAGCAGGAAGGACGAACTTCCTTCTCCTTGGAGACTAACGAAGCCATCCTTCTTATGCGATCGATAGTGAGCATCCCGCATATAAGAAATAAATATTATTTACCTGCAAGTAACACGTGACGTCATCTGATGTTGAAAAGCGAAACTACTTGTAGCAAGTACCTTTGCATGAGATAAATTAACTCTCACCACTGAATAGTGCTATTGAAGTCAGTTAGAGACATGAAGTTTCGTAGCCGCGCCGCCAATTAGTCATGCAGTCTCGTAACCATGCGTTCTGGAAGCTTGGTAGTCCTATAGCCTCGCGATCACGTAACCTTGAAGACTTGTAATCGCATAGGCCTGTTAAACTCATGGCACGTAGTCTCGTAGTCATGATGCATTAGAGCCTCGTAGACTTGAAGCTACGTATGCAAGTAGCCTTGTAATCTTATAACATAATGCTGATGAAGCAGTTGGAACTAAAGAGAAAATTCCGTCGAAGACAAATGTAGTAATTGGAGCCTTGTAGACCAGTAGCTTCGTAGTCAAGAACTCATGCAGACTTGTATTCCTGTATCCATGCAGACACATAAACTCGTTTTCTATAGGATTCGTAGCTCTGTAGTCTCGTAGTCACGTAATCTCGTAACCTCATTGCTCGAAGTCGCGTATCCATGATGTATTGGAGCCTCGTAGACTTGAAGCTACGTAAGCAAGTAGCCATGTCATCTTATAACATAATGCTGGTGGTGCAGTTGGAGCAAAAGAGAAAATTCTGACGAAGACAGATGCTGCAATTGGAGCCTTGTAGATGAATAGCTTCGTAGTCAAGTACTCATGTAGACTTGATGACCTCTATCCTCACAGTCAAGTAAACTCGTATTCTATAGGCTTCGTAGCTCTGTAGCCTCGCAGTCTCGTCAACTTGAAGATTCGTAGTCACGTAGTCTCGTAACCTCATGGCTCGTAGTCGCGTAGACATGATGTAATGGAGCCTCGTAGACTTGAAGCTACGTAAGCTAGTAGCCTTGTAATCTTATAACATAATGCTGATGAAGCAGTTGGAACAAAAGAGAAAATTCCGTCGAAGACAGATACAGCAACTGGAGCCTTGTAGACGAGTAGCTTCGTAGTCAAGTACTCATGTAGACTTGTAGTCCTGTATCCTCGCAGTCACGTAAACTTGTGAACTAGAAGCTTCGTAGCTCTAGTCTCGCAAGCCGTGTATAACTCGTAATCAGCTAGATCATTTTAGACTCGTAGCCATGTGGCCTCATAGTCTCTTAGACTCGAAGAATTTTAGCCAAATATATTTAGAGCCAAAAGACTTTTGGAACCAAAAGACTGTTGGTGTCAATGACTGATGGAGCCAATGAATATTGAAGCCAATGAATATTGGAGTAAATGAATATTGGAGCCAATGAAAATTGGAGCCTGTGATCATTCCGTTTCCTGCGTGTACGTTCCGTTTCCTGTGTGTACGTTCCGTTTTCCTGCGTGTACGTTCCGTTTTCCTGCGTGTACGTTCCGTTTTCTTGCGTGTACGTTCTGTTTTCCTGTGTGTAAATTTTGTTTTCCTGCGTGTACGTTCCGTTTTCCTGCGTGAACATTTCGTTTTCCTGCGTGTACGTTCCGTTTTACTGCGTGTACATTCCGTTTTCCTGCGTGTACGTTCCGTTTTCCTGCGTGTACGTTCCGTTTTCCTGCGCGTACGTTCCTTTTCCTGCGTGTACGTTCCGTTTTCCTGTGTGTATATTCCGTTGTCCTGCGTGTACATTCCGTTTTCCTGAGTGCACATTCCGTTTTCCTGCGTGTACGTTCCGTTTTCCTGCGTGTACATTCCTTTTTCCTGTGTGTACTGAGTTCATGGTCTATATGTCTGATATTGACATGACCCGGTCTTGCGGTACGTACCTTTTCGTTGACGGTGCTTCCAAATGTGCTGCCTTTTCGATGGCGGTGCTGACTTTTCGTTGTTGGTGCTTCCAAATGTAGTGCCTTTTCGTTGTCGGTGCTTCCAAATGTTCTGTATTTTCGTTATCGCTGCTGTCTTTTGTTGTCGGTGCTTCCAAATGTGCTGCTTTTTCGTTGGCGGAGCTGCCTTTTCGTTGGTGGTGTTGTCTTTTCGTTGATGGTGCTTCCTTTTTGTTGATTGCGCGTAGTACAAAATGTAGTAACTGAATATTTACTAGTTTATCATCTCTTGGTGTTACTAAAATATTTTTTAAGGTCACTTGGTCCTTTAATATGTATAAAAAAAAGTCACGATGGATTAATTGAATATAATTAGCTAACGAAGGTCATGTGGTCCTGAAATGACTAGCCTATACGTCTGATAATGACATGACTTGGTCTCATGGACTGAAGACAATGTATCTATATGTGTAGCTTTGTACATGAACGGTTTATATGTTATTCAGATTATTGAAAAATTAGACTTTCATAATAGGCTAATCGGCACTGTATTAATTCGATGGTCAGGTACAATGACATGAGTTGTTTTTCGTAGAGTGAATGATTAATAAACTCCGCGAAAGGTAATAGAAAACAGAATCTAAAATTTATTTAATAATTAGTTACAACTGTCACTGGGCAAGAATCTAACCATGGACAGGGATCCATCGATTCAATTTGCAAATTAATAATTGATTTTTTCGGAGACTATTGGAATTTTTCCCGCATTTCTAGCTAAATAATTACATGATTTCAAGATGGTGGCAAAATTTCAAGACGGTGGTCACTTCAGTAATAAATGATTACTGCACTGTAGCGGGTTAGAATAAAATTATCCAGATGGAAATGTACTCTATAATACGAGTACACACACAAGATGGAGTTTTCCAGCTGGTGGTAGCTCCTGGTAGCATGTACTAAACATAAAATGACGGATCCATGATGGTCGACAAGGACAAAGTCAAATTTCAAGGACAAAGTCAAATTTCAAGGTCAAGGTCAAATTTCAAGGTCAAGGGCAAATTTCAAGATCAAGGTCAAATTTCAAGGTCAAGGTCAAATTTCAAGGTCAAGGTCAAATTTCAAGGTCAAGGTCAAATATCAAGGTCAAAGTTCAAGGTCAACGGTTGAGGACAAAGGTATGGTGACCAGATAATTATACTAACATGGTATCAGCACACTCTAGCAGACGAAAACAAGATGGTGATCTCCAGCAGGTGATTTCAAGATGGCGGCCGTCACGAAAAAGTGCAACAGTGGTTTTAAGGATTTTTTATTATTTAATTAGATTGATTAATTTTTAATGATTTTTAAATTTTTTCTCGAATCTCTAGCATTAAAATTACGGATTTTCAAGATGGCGTCTAAATTTTAAGATGGCGACCATAACGATAATTGCAACATTAATAGGATCCAATATGTTGGTCGTAACATAAAGTGTAAGAATGACATGGTACTCAACCAAGATGACGGGTGTAACGAAATATGTAAAATTTATATAATCCAAGATGGCGACCGTAACGATAACTGCAACAGTGGTTTTTAAGATTTTTATTTAATTCGATCAAATAATGTTTTTAATGATTTTTAAAAATTTTACCGAATCTCTAGCATTAAAATTATGGATTTTCAAGATGGCGTCTAAATTTTAAGATGGCGACCATAACGATAATTGCAACATTAATAGGATCCAATATGGTGGTCGTAACATTAAGTGTAAGAATGACATGGTACTCAACCAAGATGGCGGGTGTAACGAAATATGCAACATTTATATAATCCAAGATGGCGACCGTAACGATAACTGCAACAGTGGTTTTTAAGATTTTTATTTAATTCGATCAAATAATTTTTTTAATGATTTTTCAAAAAATTTCCGATTTTCTAACATAAAAATTGCGGATTTTCAAGATGGCGGGCGTAACGAAAATTGCAACGGTGACGTCATAATCCTAAAAGAGGCTTATCTGAGGCTGTAGTTAAGGATGCTTAAGCCTATATCAGGAATTTGTGTTCTTTCTAAGGCAAAAGACATTTGTGGTTTTTCGAAATCCTAATTTTTCCTTGAAACGGGAATTTTCCCCTCGAAAACGGGAAATTTTCCCTCGAAAACGGGAAATTTTGAGTTATTTTGAGTCAATTTTGAGGAATTTTGAGGAATTTTGAGTCAAAGATGGCCGCCGTGACGTCACAATCCAAGATGGCGGGTGTCACCACAGTCACCACAGCCAGAAGCCGGACGCAGGACCGGCTATCATATACTACTCATCGTCTATGGGAATCCTGACGCAAGCGACGACGATGATGGCAACGATCCCATTGACAACGTCAACGACAACACTAGAGGAGTCTTCAACAGTCGTGGTAAATCCAGCAGAAGAGAGCTTAATTAATTTCTTTGCTGGCTGCACAGGAAACCATGATGAACGACGTTTCGTCTTCGATGGAGACTTCAAGGGCTGGTGATTTGTCAACAATTAACTTGCATCGATGCCTTTACTGTGACAAGATTTGGTCAAACTACAGCAATGCTAAACGACACGAGAAGAGAGAATGTGCCAAGAATCCTCCTCGCAACATGTTTGGTTGTGAGAATTGTCATAAGCAGTTTTCCAGAAAAGATAATATAAAAACGCACATGAAGACATGTAAAGGTCCTGCTGTGCGGCAGAAAATAAAGGTTTCTATACAACAACTATGCATTTATGTGCATAAGAGTAAACCGGGAATTGGTACAACTGCATCAACATCATTGTCTAGTTCGGGTTTGAAAGGTTCGTCTTCATCAACTAGACATCCATGCAGCTACTGCGATATGTCGTTCACATTTTCCCATGATGCACGAAAACATGAGCGGAGTAAATGCATGAAGAATTCTTCTCGTATGAAGTTTCGCTGCGATGAGTGCCATGTTTAGTTTACACGTATTGACAGTCTGCGACGTCATGCGAAAAAAATGTAAAGGTGAAGTCCGTGTGTTTACTGTTGAATTACCTGCAGAAATTTCGACTCCTCACTTTTTATTGGAGAATCGTAAGCATACAAGCAAGAAAACCGATGTGAAGCAACCGATTGATTTGACATCTGAACATAAAACTCAACCTTAGACTGTGTTCGGTGCATAACAGGAGAATGATAATGGCTTCTACTTGGAGCAGTCTGCTTTTCGTGGAACATTGAAAACGACTATTATTTAAATACGGTAAGTGAGCCGAAGGACATTTGTACTTTTCTTGATGATATCAGACAGGGCATAATCAATCAGCTTACTGATGACGTAGCTTGTGGTGGGACTATATTGAAAGGCATATCCGTTCGATGACAAAGTGAAGAAATGTGCATTCAGACATCGGCTGCAGTAATTTACAGTTCTAACGATGTGAAGTAAACTATTAAACACGGTGTTCAGAAACTCTGTCAAGAAGAGGAGGACTATGTCAGTAAAGGTTCTGGCTGGTCTCTGTCTAGTATAAACTGATTGGAGCTAAGAATTAGTCATTTCATGCCTGTGCAGGCTTAAATGTTTAAAAGATTGCTATCCTTCGCAAGTGATCTTGCAGTAGAATAGAAATAATGTAATAAAATTTATTAAGTAAAAGAACTTGAAATGTTCTATTTCTCGAACCTGTCATTATTATGTTATATTGATGTTATGTTAAATTATTTTTTGCATCATCCAGGATCGTTCCAAGGCCATGAGTCGATATTATTAATCAGTAAATAAATGAGTGTTTTTTTATGAATTTTGGGATTTTTCCTGGATTTCTAGATAAATTAATACAAATTTACAAGACGGCGGTCATAATGGCTTATATGTAGAGACCTGCAAAATTCGCGGTTTCGATGGCCTTCAGGATACACTGCACATACCCCTTTACACTCGGGCAAATAACGCAAGTTCATTGGCTGCCGACTTGTAAGTCGTCTCAGCTGGTTTGTCTGTGATTCAATCCTTCTTTGGTTGAGGGTTTATAACTGGCCAATAGCCAATAGCAAAATTATCTCAGAGGTATATGTGTTTGACTTCTAGCCTATCACCGAATGAATCCGCGAATTTTGCAGGTCTCTACTTATATGATGATGGTTGCTTGGAAACTATACATATTTTATGAATTGCCACCATATTTATTAAAATTATTATATTTTACATAAAATATTTTTTTTCATCGTCCAGGGATCGAACCAAGGACTGGATTCAATCTGTATATTGATAAAAAATTTATTTAATAAATTTTGGAATTTTTCCTGAATTTCAAGCTAAATAATTACACAGTTCCAAGATGGCAGCCAAATTTCAAGATTTCAGGTGCCTCAGTAATAATAAATGATTGCTGCACTATTGCCGGTAAAAATTAAACTAACATCATTGTGGCACACTTTAGGAGCCGAAAACATGAAAATGTCTTCCAGCAGATGAAAACAATATGGTGGACATGACGTCATTTTATCTGGCGATATATACCTTGGTATTGGTGGTGTGCGGTCAGTCTACAGGCGGCTTCCGTGGAAGAAGGATGTATCGACATTTTTTGCTCTTACCGGGTTAGAACCGAGGATTTTAAAGCGTAAGTGCATTCGTCAAATAATATTTTATTATATTTTGATTAATAATTCTTTTTTAGAATTAAAGAATTATTTTCTAAATTTCTAGCATAAAAATTACGGTTTTCAAGATGGCAGCCATAACTAAAAGTGCAAAGATCTAGAATACAATATGCCGGCCGTAACGAAAAGTGTAACGATGTAGGATCCAATATGGCCGCCGGGGTCAAGGTCAAAGCTTCCCCACCAGTGGCTTAGAGCAGCTTTACCATAGGAAATTTAAGCCGCTATGGGGACATTTAAAGCCGCTGGTATTTTGAGAACTAAAAACTGTAAATTTTGAGAACTAAAAACTGTAAATGGGATTTTTTGTTATTTTTTTTTTACCTTTTTTTGAGACATTTTGGCGGAATTTTTTCCCAAAAAACTGTACATTTTGGCAAAATTCGGCGAATTTTGGGTAAATTTGGACAAATTTTGACAAATTTTGAAGGTCAAGGTCAAATACCAAGATCAAGGTCATCCAAGATGGCCGCCGTGACGTACAAACCAAAATTGCGGTCGGCACAACGGCACCTTACTCTGAACCCTGGCTCCGGATTTGCTATTACATACTACTGGTGGGGTTTGACCTGCAGACACAAGGAGTTTATTTGTAATTGGTAGGGTGTTAATGATGTTAGAATTTGAAACCAGGTTTACCCTTGAGGCGTATTAGATGCATTATAAATATTTGAGGCAATCCTAATATTGTAAATAAATTGTTGTTTTAAATATCTATTTAAGAGCACATTATTATAATATGTGTTTTTTTTTATAAATTCAGGGTGTTTTTATGACTCGCACTTTTTAATGTTCAAACGAGTTCAGTGTTGATGCTTATGTATTTTGAATTTAGCAGACATTAATTATTTAAACATTTATCATCCCTTCTAATTCATGTAAGACAATATTTTTTTTTTCAATCGGCTTGTTTGTTCTATGTTAAGGGTTGTTTATAACTTTTTGATAATCTTTGAACGTTCATTTTTTTTTTACAGCTCCATGCTGTAGGCGATCTTGAATAATTCAAGAAAGAATGTTCATGTTTACAATACTCCATGAAAGCTCAAATTAAAATGTTTGAAATTGTTCAATATTTATTTACTGTTAATAAAATGTGCGACTCTCACAACAAAGCTTTTTGTGTTCGCTCTAACTCAATCTCTTGGTTCCTCTCTCGGGGGAAACAGATTTCAGAACATAGTGTAACAGTGGACAAACTAGCGGAACAGGTTGCGCAGGGACACACGAGAATCGACGACCTTGAATCGCGTATGACAACATAACTGGTGGATGCTAGGGAGAAGCGACACCATAACCAGAAGCACTGTTCCCGTAATGATGTTGTACAGAAAGGAGAACTGCTTGAACAGACAAGTCAAATACATTTTCGGTTGAAGCAAGTGGAGGAGGCTACCGCTACTTTGAATGGCCGAATCGATGCAATTGGCAGTGACTGCGCGCAGGTAGCTGCGACAACAGCTGTCGATAACATTGTGCAGGTGTGCGAGCACATGAAAAAATATATAAGAAGTTGGAACAGCGATTCCAGAAATTAGGATCACAAGTAACATCTATGCAACCCACACAACATGCCGTCGCGCTAGTTCAGACCACCCGGAATGACAGCACACCGGAAATTAAAATTCCTAGACCGACCAAGAAGCCAAAGTATCGAGTGAAACTGTAAGCCAGGCAAACCTCCTACACCACCCAACGAGACACTGATGCAAGCCAGTGCCAACATTCTCAGGAATATCAACAGAAAAACCTATCCGTTTTTTAAAACAGTTTGAAGAGTACTCAAGGATATTTGTACTGAATAACGAGGAGAGGATAAAATGCTTGTGCACTGCACTAAAAAACCATGCATTATATTGGTACAAAATGTTACAGACTACTATACCTCAAACCAGCAGTTTCAGGAAGCTTTCAGACAACACTACTGGAGTCGGAGAACACAGGGCAACGTGAGGCCACTGCTACACACAAGGAAATATGACCCTAAACACGTCATGTCATTGGAGGTACACTTATCCAGCATGTATGAGAGGACTCGTTACCTGGATCTCGTCATGTTAGATGACAAGTTCATTGCTACTGTGCTTACTCAGCTGCCACTGAAATATAGAATTCAGTTATCTGGCAGAACGTACAAATAATTAGGTGAATTTAAAGAACAGCTGTTAACATTCGACAAGCTGGAGAATCTTAGTTGCAGCCAGACACAGCGAGAAGAGGAAGAGAAAAATACTACTTATCAGAAAAAGGTGCCAGTCCATAATGCATGATGCAACACAGACCACCGGCCTAACGAGGACCGACAGTCAAACATGCACAGTTTGAAATGGCAGTACCAGGATGGAATGCTAGGGTACAGACGTCCATTCAAGAGACAGTACCAGGACCAGAATAGAGACAGGCGCACCCCAGAACTCAAGAAAGTAACATGGACCAATAACCGAAACTACAGCAATCACGAGGGAGAGTGCAGGCAAAACAACTACAAGAGGCAGTATCCCTATCTCCTGGAGGACGGTCTCCCAGGGATTCCGCTGACCGCAGGCGATGGGAGTATACGTGGACGAGTACGAAGATGTATAAAAGTCCCGCCAAATGTCCGAGTACCAAATAGCTTATCAGCGAGTGGAAGATCGACTACCACAACACAGGTCCCGAGCTGAGCAAGAGTTCAGGCACAGATCGCAAGGCACAAAAGCCAACTCTAACAGCCATCAAACATACACATCATTCCAACCACCTTTCGCATCACCATCGCAACAACCGCTAAGCTACTTTGCACGCAACGAACCTGTCAAAACTGATGCGGAGATTCAGTCTACAGCTCCAGCATCAAGGCCGAGACCCATATGTCAGTAATTAGCCCAAAGTCTCAGCACTGATAAGGATTTTACGTGTAGGCAACATAAATTACTTTCATTACACGAAAGATGTGCATTTGTGCCGCAGTCTGAACAGACGAGTAACATTTATTCCAGATCATCTACCTAAGTATAAAAGAATCCCCGAACGAGTTGACGAACACAGGTGGATAAGACATCGCAGATTAGTAAGAAGTAGGAGTTTATTAGCAGCCAACCATTTATACTATTCACATGACCCTATGAAATTACCGAAGAGGTAAATGAAAATTTGTTACACGTCAGTGCAACCTGTCACAAAACATGTGATTGGCAGGTATAAAATGACACAGTTGCGTGGGTACAAGGCACCTATAGTAATGAACTTTTTAGTGTAGTATCGCAAGATTGCGAGAGTTTAATGTGACGCTAATGCTGGAGTAAATTCAGCTGAGTAAAATTATATATTATAAATATTGTATAAATTTGTGTTGTCTTAAGGTTGTCACACGTCGAGGATTCGTGTGCAGAGGTGACTGTTGAGTGTTTTGGTCGAATGAGGTTATATGCCAGTTGATGTCCGACATAAGAGTGTGTTGTCACCTGCGTCTGGATTATTTGTGTCGCAGTTCGTCGAAGGTCAGAGTACCTTTAGCCATCATGCTATTGCTGCGATTTCTATGATAACCCGCGGGGTTAGACTTGACACTACAAAACCTGCAATACGAAACAAGTTGGTAACAACAAACACAATACCAGAGCACGAGAGCTCATGTTTACGTTTTGGAAGAATTTATTGTCAAGTAAAAGCCTATTTTGCTAGACTGTATTTTCTAAATAACAAATTGTCTAAACCTGCAAGATGAACACGAAGTTATTCACAAGACAAGCATATACTCAGAAGAAGTGTAAACTACTTTGTATTTAAGTGTCAAGATAAACACTGCTGGCAGGGTTAGTGAGAAGTAACTAAAAGCAGCATACACAGATTAGTAACACGTTAATTTACCTTGTGCATAAAAAATCCAAATTTTAGAAGTGCAGTGATAACACACATCACACTTTCTTGAAATTTTGTAGTTTCTAAAACACTTAGGATAGCATTGTAACAGGGATGCAAAATAGGGAAGCACATATCTCTTCATGTGCGAATTTTTCACCCAGGTTAATTTAATTTTAATTTTCACCATAAATAGGAAAACAACTTACTTTAAGTTATCATGGATTTACCAGAAATTAAATACGAAAACGAGATTTTCATTTTTTTTCCCTGTCAATTGAATGGCCATGAAAAGGACCCTATACACAGATATAGAATAGCACGTCGTAAGCACTTGCATTACGCTGTTTGTTTTGTTTGTTTTGTGTACCGATGAGATGCGAAGTAGTATTTCTTGGACTGTGAACACACGGGAACAAAGTTACACACATGTCGAGTAAATGCTTAAGTGTACTCGGAAAAATTCTCCTTGCTCCCATGATAAGTCAACACAGAAAGACACTGGTATGCTACAGCAATATGCAGTGAAAACCTCATTGATACGCCTACGAAAGACGTGAAAGCGCAATTGCTAGAATGACAAGCAGTATGGTTTATTTAGGTTTTTTTTACTTATATGTGGTTAATAGACAGAGAAAAACGAGTATAAATAATGCAAATTGACACTGAAAAAAGGATCAAACAAGGTCAGACGGAAATTCACATGACACCTTCTTTTATATTGGCGGAGCACGTCGGCAGAGCTGTAAAAATGAAGACTGCAACACGATAACAGCCGCTAAATAAAGAGAAGGATATCATTGGAAAATAATTAAACCTTTCACTTGTAACATTGTAAATATTTGTTTTAGTGTGTTATTAAAGTTGAGCTGTTAATTTGATTTGTAAATTATTATTGCAAATGTAAAGTTAGAATAAACAGCCAAGGTAAAGTGCCATGACTCTCACTGTAAAGCAAACACAGTGTTATGAAACATGATACACTTTTTTTCAAATTTCAAAACAAATAAAGTAAGATTTGAGATGTCTGTAACATATATATAGTTATTATATTATACAATATTAAAATTAAATTATGTATAGTTATTAGGTTATTTGAATCAGTAACAAAATCTTAGTAAAACTGTACCGGGTAAGTCAAGAACAGAATTAGGAGCAGATGGAATCCTTGCGCATACAAGAGCATAGGTTTGCACATTATCAGTGGCAGTTTGGATACACGGTAGTTTGTGTGATAGCTTGAACATCTTAAGTGTTGAGATAGCGAGAAGACGGTGTTGTGTAAAAGGGAAGGGAGGAACCGACGACGTGGCAGGTCGTTGGCGCGGACCCCGCCTGGCACTGCAAGGGGCCGCCCTCAGCGGCGCGTCTGGCGGAATGCTGACATCCCCAGGCCAGGCTGCTGCGGTCCAGGGCTGCACAGCCGCAGATCATCTCGGAGCCGACTGACCGAGGCCGTCAGGAGCCGTCGTGGGACAGCGGGTAGCGGTGATGTCCGCTGTTCGGGCACTGCTTCGCTAATTCCTGCTCACAGCAATCTATTGTTGCACACATGTCCTCACCTTGTTGCACTCCCGCCTCTCTCCCGGTGATGCCATGTACCGTGGTGCTGTGCAGTGTCCCTGCCCTATCTTCAAGACCGTCAGAGGAGCAGTGGAAGGCGAGTCCGAGGTCCCGATGCCGCCAAAAGCGCGGGAAATCTCGCAATAGCGACGTTGCGGACTGCCTAGTCCTGTGGTCTGCCTCCAACTACTTGTGTGAAAAGTGATTGTCGCACGAGCGCGCCAAATTGTTTTTTTTTTTTATATTAATTGTTGCGAAGCAACGATACTTATTTTAGACAGATTTTACTTTTACCACGGAGTGTAAAAGAAGCAAAAAAAAAAACCTGGTCAAATTTTAGATCAGTGTCTTGTGTTTTTTTCTCGTACAGGAATGGCTGTCTGTGAAGAAATGAGTCACAGCGGCCAATCCAAAAATTTTTATTCACGTTTATACTATTTTCTGTTTGCAAAGATTTTTCATGTGATTCTTTTTATGAACTCTAAATCAGTAATGATCTGTGAACTAATTTACTCTGTGATGCTAGAGATGCCATATAACAACAATAGCCCGCATTCTCTAGGCAGCAATTTATTTTGTTATTTTAACATAAATGTTTATTTTATTGTTGTACTGTTTCTAACTATTTTTGTTTTGAAATATGCATGTATCCATTTTATTTTTTTGTTAATTCACGTCTGATTTTAAGTTGTTCTGTACTTGGCGTATATTGGCTTGGGCCACAGCTAGCCAATCAGGGTTTTTTAATTTTAATTTCTGGCACACAATTCAATTGTTCGCATTTGAAATCTTCTGTTGATACTTCTATGAAAACGCTAAAAAGTCCTGCAAATTTGATATCGTGTGTAATCTATTTTCTGGTTAGCAAAAACTATTTAAATTTGATGTTTTTGAATGTATACATAAATAGCACATTTAAGAAGGCTAGGACAAGTCTAGAAATAATTACAAAGTAGGGGTGATCAACCTATGTGAGACGCAGTAAGTTTTATAAAAACGTCTGGCTACATATTTTGCAAAGTACTGTATTTTAAAGGATTAATCCATTATCCTGAAGTGAAATTGTGAACTTAACACACCTTATTATGTTTTTAACATCCTTGAGAACATTTTGCATGGCCTATCAGGCACATTTACAGAGTTAATTTTATTTCTACTCCCCAGTTGTCCAGGGAAACAGAGGCTTGTGCCTTCCATGAGACTACTAGTCCGGCAACTGAAAGTAAAGTTAAAAATACTTGTATAAAATTTAATATTGGTAAAGACAGTGATAATTTTCAGAACAAACAAGTTTATGAAAGCATATATATCTTAAGTCAGTGAAAATTGTGCTAACTTTACACAGAACCTTTGGTAGTTAAATGTGCACAATGTAAATTTCCAGTCGATGAACAATTTAAGCCTGGTACAGTCTTGCTTACTAAACGTGGTTTTATTGAATACCATTTTTACTAACTATGATTTTTGTAACTCAAGATATACATAAGTGTCTGAATATGTATGTGTATAAGGGTAATGTATGTTACTAAACCCATTAATATTATTATCCAAAATATTGGAATTTTTTTACGTTTTTTTTTCTTTATATAACACTGACCACCTATTAATTTGTGTTTTTGGATTCTGCACATTGCACATTCCTACAGTGCATGCTTGTAAGCCAATACAGTTAACTGATCTCAAATCAACATAACTTACATCTATCTGTCACACCTAAGTATCACCTTAAACTGTGGTGACAAGGTGGCAAATGTAACAGGCTCCCAAGAACATAGCAAAACGATTATTATTACTACCACAGGATTTGTCATCCCAAACAGAGGGGCAAGTTCACTTATAGCAGCTGGACATTGTATATGAGAACAAGAGAACATGTGTTGTTTCAAACACCTATTTTGAATTGTGTGTAGGCCTATTTGATTTACTTGTGAATAAATACGATTAATTCTGCACAGATTTTTTGTTTGTTCTGTTTAAATCCTTTACTGTGACTTTCGGAGGGCAACAATAGAGTTAAATGTTCTTTGGTACATTATAGGTCAAAATAAATTGATATTTCAGTTGTGCCCTCTTTTGCACTCGTTTGCATTTTTATGTACATTTTTTTTTGTTTCAGATAAATACTTTAGTTCTCCAAAACAATATTAAAATTACTTAAAGTTTTATGTAAAATAAATTAATATTTACTAAAATTAGTGTGGTTACTATCACAACCAAATTTTTCTGCTTGACTTGTTTTGAAATGCATATTTCGTGTGTGTCTGATTTCATATGTTTATAAATAAATGATCGTGCATCTAACATCATATTGGACAGAAGAGATGATCACTATTTTGAACAATTAGATATATTTTATTAAAAGGTCATATTTTTTATAGAAATAAAAATATGAATAATTGGTCTTATTAATAATGTTTCAGTAAAACATTTTAGGTATTATGAAGGTTTACAAAAGAACTTTTAACTGATTTTTATACAGTGCCTACTAAGATATGATTTGCTTTATTTTTTTTTTTCCTTTTCCCTTATATTTTGCATCCCTTGAGCAAATTTGGTTAAATGTTACTGATGTTAATAAAAACACCTTTAAAATAAAAGTATTTGGTACTTTTATTAGGAGGATAAATAACAGGAAATTGATTAAGTATTTTAACTACTATGGAAGTAAAGAAAATTTCTCTAAAACTAAATATCTACTCAGTTGGCCAAGATTTTACATCATTATATTTTGTTTATAAGTTAGAAAGTAATTTGTAGAATATAACTGCAGTTATCATGTCTATAAAATTAATATGTGTATATTATATTAAATTTTAAGTTAATGCGGTGTCGGAGCCTGGAGACCATGAAACGAAAAACTACTTAGAAATTTTCGAAAGTGTCGCTCCAAGGTAACGACTGCAATAGGTGCTCCTTCTAAATCCTCGTAATGTCCCTAAAGGGATAAGAATGAAGCCACACAGAGGACCAGGGAGAACTCAGTCCGGGATGTCCGTGTGTTGAGCTGTGCTTGAGTGACAGACGAGGCTTCCTGCCGGGCTGTGACGCGGCAGACAAGGCGCGCGGTTGTTTGTGAACACGTGCCGCGCCTCTCGTGCGAGAGGTCACCACTTCGACCCCGGAAAGCGGGATGACGTGTTGGAGCTCGCGATGCTATCTCAAGGTTCACGGCTACCTAGGGAAATATCGCGTGTCGGGGAACTATGTAATATTTTAAGAGTACGAGTTTATGGTCGATACCCGATAATACCTGGAACTGTCGAAACACACGTAAAAAACAGCAATACACTTATCACGTTCAGTTTCATAACACATTATTTTCGAATGTAATAATTTGGAAAAATAGCTGACATCACCCACAGCCAAATAATTGTCACCTACCCTCTACTCAAAGCTAAACCTGGCTGATGGTACGATATCTTTGTGATGTATACATCAAGTATGTAACATATCAATGATCATTAGCCTTAAGACTAGTTGATAGCAAACTAGCGCTGTAATAAGTCCGCGTTGGTTCAAAGCCATGTATTATTCAGACATGATAATGTCACCCTCGTCAAACACACCAGGAACCGACCCAACACCAAGTAGGCTTATCAATTTTAAACAGAATATGCATGCCTATAATACAATTAGTACTAGCTTGAAACCCGCGGCTTCGCTTGCGCAATTTCAGACTACTTTTAAAATCTTACCATTGAAAGAAAAGTATGTGATCAATTTTAACAATTTTAATTAAATCAATAGACTCAATAGATTATTCAGGTGCATACAAGATTTATTTCATAACAAAATCGTTTAAGAATTATTTGTTTTAAAGTGTGTGGAGACCCTTTTTAATTTTTAGTATAGATCAAGTATTTTATTTTAAAACTGCTGTTTTAGAGTGTTAAGTAAATATTTTACCTCGATGAAATCACACTTAGCTCCTTTTCATTGCATGAGTTAAACATTTTTAAATACTATTTAACACGGACCTATTTCATTTACCTTTGTTTATGCCATCATTTACACTTACAACTTTCATTTAGGCCTACTTTGGTTAAAGCTATGCTAATCATAATTAAATAATTTTACCTTATTATAAATACCTCACATTATTAAAGGATATTTGATAAAATTGCATCTTTATTTGAAATAAATACTATAAATATCAAATTTATTATCCAAAGTATTAGTTGATTCTTAGTTTGCTAACAATTACATAAATAAAATCGCCAAAGTTATTACCCCTCGCCTCTTTTTCCACACGGATGCCTATGTAAAAAATTCGATAATAAAAATATATGATAATAAAGACCAAACTCATCCCGTATTTTCCTTTTTACTGCAGATGTGAATTTCAAAATTAATAATAAACACTTATATTTACATAAGGTTTATATTTATCTTGGCAATACTGATTAAATGGATTTCATAATTTTTTTATTTTGAAATAATGTTGAACTGTGTTACAACTTAAGAGGTGATATTTCTGAGAATACTGAATAAGAGAAGTTAGCTGAAGGTATGTTTATCTATCATTACCAATATCTTGAATTAAGTTTGATTTGATCAGAAGATATTTTTTTAATGTAAACAGTAGTAGTATATAATAGTTCCTCCTGGCACTGGGTTCTGGGTGTGGTGCCTATGGTGCCGACCACCATTTTGAATTGTGACGTCACGGCGGCCATCTTGGATGACCGTGATCTTGACCTTTGACCTTGACCTTTAACCTTCGAAATTTGCCAAAATTTAGCCAAAATTTGCCCAAAATTCCTCAAAATTCTCCCAAATTTCAATTTTTTTAGAAAAAAAATGCGCAAAAAAATCTCAAAAAAACCACAATTCAAATTTTAGGATTTCAAAAACCTTAAAAGTCGTTTTGCCTTAGAAAGAACTCAAAATCCTAAAAATGGCTTAAGCATCCATGTCTAAAGCCTCCGATAAGCCATTTCTAGTAATAAGGATACCATGACCGCCAATTTGTAATTATGATATCAACGTTGCAATTCCCGTTACGGACGCCATCTTGAAAATCCGTAATTTTTATGTTCGAAAATCGGGAAAAATTTTAAAATTTATAAAAAAATACAATTCATTGAAATTTAATAAAAATTATTTAAAAAAATTAAATGTACACTTACGCCATAGAGCACAGAGTCCTTGGTTCGAACCCGGTGAGGGCAAAAAATAAAATAAAAATGGCATCTGATCCTTCCCTCACGGTGGCTGCTGACAGACTGACCCCCACCACTTATGTCAAAGTATATATATCGTAACCTAGTGTGACTACATGTCCGCCATCTTGAAAATCCGTAATTTTAATGCTAGAAAATCGGGAATTTTTTTTTAAATTAATAAAAAATTTAATCAATCGAATTGATTATTAAAAACTTAATAATATATTACTTTAAAACCACTGATGCACTTATCTTTACGGTCGTCATCTTGGATTATATAAATGTTGCATGTTTCGCTATGCCCGCCATCTTGGTTGAGTACGATGTCATCGTTACACTTTATGTTATGACCGCCATATTGGATCCTATTAACGTTGCATGTTTCGTTACGGCAGCCATATTGAAAATCCGTAATTTCAATGCTAGTAATTCCGAAAAAATTCCAAAAAATAATTTGAAGATCGCCTACTTCAAATGTTTAGTTACTTAATCGATTTCGGTCCTCCGTTCGATTTCCGGCGAGAGTAAACCAGTAATTTATTAATATATTTTAAAATTTCTCAATAATAAGTAATAAAAATTTTTTACACCACACGCGACGTTATGAATTGTCACCACTGTATCAATTATCGTTAAAGGCGACATCTTGAAATTTTTTATTTATTATCCGATTTTAATGAACAAAAATTTCAAAATTCACCAAAAAATCAACTTATTATAAATAATACTGATTGATTAGATCGATTCCCGTCCTTGGTTCGAAACCGGTAAGAGCAAAAAATAAAAACACGACAGATCCTTCCTCCACAGAAGCCACATACCTTTGACCTTGACCTGGAAATTTGACCTTGAACTTGACCTTGAAATTTGACCTTGACCTTGACAATTTTAGCTTGACTCTGACGACCATCATGGATCCGACATTTTATGTTCAGTACATGCTATTAGGAGGTACCACCTGCTAGAGGACATTGCCACCATCTGGTTTTCGTCTGCTGGAGGACACCATATTGTGTGTGTACTCGTCTTATAGAGTATACATTACCATCATGCTAGTTTTATTCTAACCTGCTAGAGTGCAGTAATCATTTATTACTACTGAGGTTCCCGCCATCTTGAAATTCGTGCGCCATCTTGGATATTTGTATTTATTGACTTAGAAATTCGGGAAAAATTCCAAAATTCACTGAAAAAATAACTCATTAATTTACATATTGAATCGATGGATTCGTGTCCTCGGTTCGATTATTTACCAGTGCCAGGTGTAACTTAATATTAAACATACTTAATATTTTGTTTTCCATTACCTTTCGTGGAATTTATTAATCATTCACTCTAAGAAAAACAACTAAAGTCAATATACCTGACCATCTAAATAAATACAGTGCTGCTATGCCTTACATGAAAGTCTAGTTTTTTGATACTTAGAATAACCTTTAAAATGTTCATGTACAAAACCATCCATACATATACACCAAGCATCTTCGGACAGCAATACCGGGTCATGAGCAATGTCAAACTATAGACCAGTCATTTCCGAACCTCACGACCTTCTTCATCGACAGATAATTATATTCAATTAAACCAACGTAACATGTTTTTACGCTTACAAGAGGACCAAGAAACATATCAAAAGGAAGCACATTTTGGAACAACAATCAAAAAAAGGAAGCACATTTTGGAAGCACCATCAACAAAAAGGCAGCACATTTGGAAGCACCATCAAAAAAAGGCAGCACATTTGGAAGCAAAATCTAAAAAGGTACTTAACACATTTGAAAGCACCATCAACAAAAAGGCAGCACATTTGGAAGCACATTTGGAAGCACAATCAAAAAGGAAGCACATTTTAGAAGCACAATCAAAAAAGGAATCACATTTTGGAAGCACCATCAACAAAAAGGTAGCACATTTGGAAGCACCATCATCAAAAAGGCAGCACATTTGGAAGCACCGTCAACAAAAAGGCAGCACATTTTGGAAGCACAAACGAAAAGGAAGCACATTTTGGAAGCACAAACCAAAAGGTAGCACATTTTGGAAGCACAATAAAAAAAGGAAGCACATTTGGAAGCACCATCAACAAAAATGCAGCACATTTGGAAGCACAAGTTACGAGAACTAAGTCTTAGCTAGAAATCAGAATACAAGAAATTAAAAGATTAAATTATTACTTTCAATATTTAATTTATTTTTCAACATTATACAAATGTAAGTAAAACAAGCTATTATTGTATGTAGCCAGCTTTCCTCAGTTCTTTAAGTATGAAGGATATTTCTTTTATGCACGAATAGTTTCCTACACAAAGCGAGCCATTTAGAAGTCTTAGCCAGTGAACCAATATATTTGGATTCTTTCCATGATGTGTAATCAATCTTTTCTACCACCATCTTACTTGCTTGTTTATTATAAATACTTTTAATATCACAATCGTCCCAGTGATCATAATAAGCTTCATATGATTTATTTATTATAACATGTCGTTTCCATCGTTTCGGTCTCAGGACACCGACACATTTTTCGATCTTGTCAGCTTTAGGTGCTTCATCACAGTCTATGCCTTTGTCAACAGTCTCAAAGTCACTGTAGCAATCACCGTAGAAGGCATCGTCTTCACCCAGATTACCGTAAGAATTCGATATCAATGATGTCGAAGTGTCTTCATCGTCTTCATGCTTCCTTTTCAGGAGTCCATCATTTTTACAAAGTAGGAAAGATCTACTTGAATTCGGCTGGAATGTATTCTCACTTTTCACGTTAAGGATTCTTCCATTGTCTTCAATCTTCCATAAATCATCAACGTCCTTCAATTTAAGTTCTTTGTCGAGATCGGAAGAGCCACGAATATAATCTCTCCCAAGACAAGGAAAATTATTGTCGTAATGCAGATCACTCTTCCTTAGTCTAGTAGATCCATCGTTGTCCTCTAGCTAGTACGCAGGCTTGGCGTTACAAGTTCTGTCATGTCTTTTTATGCTCTCTCTCCGCGTAAACGACTTGGTACATCGAACACAACTTATCATATTGCGTAGTGGATTTTTAACACAGTCATTCTTCTCGTGTTGTTTTCCATTCTTTCTCAAGATAAATTCTTTGCTGCAAAACTTACACCTGTGTCCTTTCGATAAAACCTCAGACACCAAATCAGGATTCATATTAGTTACTGAGACTAATGACAGATGCAAAACTGAGTGTTTTAAATTAGATCCATTACTTAAATAGAATGTTTTTCATATTTCATCAGCGAGAATTAAGTTACCTCATACAAAAGAACTTGTTACAAGTAGTCCCGATTATTAGCATGAGAAATCTAGAATGAAAGGAGATACAGTTAAAGCCGTGTTGCAAGTAAAAGTAAACTTAGTCTCATGTGAATCTTTTTTCCGAACGCATTGCCAAAAATTATCTTATATAAAAAAAGGTTCATTTTTCTCAAAAATTTGTATAATACTCCTACTGATACCTATGAGTACATCTATATCTCTATATAGGCCTATAAAAATCAATTGCCGTGAGTTAGTCTTGGTAAAACTAGAAAACAGCTCGACCTATTTGAATGATTTTTTTTTTTGTTTTGTTCGCCTCATTACAGGGATGGTTTAGGAAAAAAAAACATCAAGAAAAACCCTAAGGAACAGCTAAAAATCGAAAAAATCGAATTTGGTAATTTAGTATGGGTATTGCCACTTCGAATTACTTTTGAATGTTTTTATGTTTGGCATATATGCGTTCCTAAACCACTGATCCGATATTGATGACATTTGGCACACTTGACCTTCGAAACATGAGGAAGGTCACTGGCTAGCAGTGGCGTCTCGTCAGGGCAAGCAAGGCAAGCAGTACTTGCCCAAGCAGTTTCCAGACAATGTATTTTTTAAATATATATTTTATTCAGAATAGTATTTTACTTTGGCTCGTGCAGTTAGGTGTATGTATTTTTTACATTATCTTCTTGGGACCCAATACTGTGCGCTGTGCGCTATAAGAAAATAACTCGTTGACACACAAAACATGCTGTTTTAGAAGCGTTGCTAGGTTTAGAAGCGCTGGTAGGACCGCTTTCAGCAGGAAGGCTGCCGCAGTAGTTTCCTTTCGGAAGGGGGGTGGCATGGTACAAAGGTTCGAGGAGGGGATTGGCTGTAAAAACACGTGGTAGAAGCTACGAAGGTAGCGCTTTCTTGCCGAACTGAAGCGAACATGGCTGAAGCAGACGGTGGAATTCTTCCGCCGACTGCTTCGGCTATGTCCGCTACAGTTCGGCAGGGCAGGTGGCGAGGTGGCGTTTCAGTCGGCGGTCGTCTCTCGGGGCGCGCGCATCTCTCTCGCGGGCTGTTGGCTGGGAGTTCCCTGCGCCCTATTGGGTAACCAAAGGCTGGCAGTGCGTGGGGGATTTGTGGGCGTACGGGAGGCGGCCTAGCAGTGCCAACTGCTACCGACCGCGTCCCGCGGGTGGCGGATACGGGATCCCAGCTCGAGAGTTGCAATCTCGCTGGAGTGACTGTGAATAACCAATAGTAGTCCGCGGACCAATGGCCGGCCTGTGGAGTCGTTATCACGGCTATCGGGGAGAAAGGTAGCCTGAATGCAGCTCGGCGCGTGGCAGGAAGCAGTTCCGTCGGCGAAGGCACCGCAGGGGAGCTCGATTTGCTGAAAAAATGCGAAGTGTAGACGAACTGCGGGCTGGAACTTGCGGAGCTGTGGACTGCCGCGCGCGCAACGGAACTGAACAGCATCGGAACTCTGAAGGAAGAGATGGCGGCGCCTTCAAGTTGGGGCCCTGTTGGAGCCAGTGGTAGCTTGGGCGGCGCGATCTTCAACCGTCCCGGGAATTTGGAGGACAAGAGGTTCCGACTCGCAAGATACTTCATTCGCCTGAACGACTTACCCACACCCTGACTTGAAAGGTCGTTGGCTGTTGACTGGAAGAAGGAAGATGAAAATGGCGCAATGTCAGGCTGCCTTTCGCCCCGTGCGCCCGCAGTTAGAGCCGGTTTACTGGCTCGTCTGCCCACTTCTGTCTTAACTGTGGCTGCCTGGGCAGCTGGGCTGGGCTGACGAGTGAAGTCGCCCGCCCCTGGGGGCGCATGCGCCCCTGGCTAATAATAACCCAGGAGTACCCAACATTTAAATGCGGGCCGCAAGGCCCAAGCACCCAACTCCAGCATGGTTGATTTTTCAGCCCCTCCAACTATTCTTACCTGGACCCTTCTTCCCTCTTGTCCAGTATTTACCTGCTTGCTTAATGCATGTTAATTGATCGCCGCATGACCCGGCCCAGGGTTTTCCCTGTGTCTATGCAGGTTTTACCTGGGTCACATTAGCTATCTTTTAAGCTAGGCGACCAATGGGGCGTCAGTCATGGCGCCAATTGCAGCCATGGCTGGCCAGTAAACCCCAATAGCACACGATGCACGCGCCCTTGTCCTGCATGGTTAAAAACCCGCATGGTAGAGTGTATAGGCTTCGGCCTGAGACACACTTAGGTCCTCCTCTAACCTGGACCCTCCCCTACACACTTAGAATAATTTAGGCTAGGAAAAAAATTTAATTGTGGCGTTTCAGGAATGCAATGATTTACGTGCCAGTTTCTTGGTACACATACCAGTTAACAGAGTTTATGATCATGTATGAAGATAGTTTCTTTTGTGTTGGTACAAAAAATACCAACATTTAATTTTTACTATTCTAGTACATTTTTATGAGGTTCTTCTCTTTATTTTAAGTACTTACTTTGCCATGTGTTGTCTGTTTATATATTTTGTACCAGATATCGATGATACTACACTCCCACTTAGTATATAAATAATGTAGAGTAGGTATTTTATTATCAGAATAATGTATGCCAAATATTTTTCAAAAATAGTTTATAATTTAAAAAAAAAATGTCAATTTTTCTACCTGTGGAATAGTCAATGTTCAGTTAAGAAAACTACTTAAATAGCACCCTTTTGTACCTTGAAATCCATATTTTCCCGGGGGAGGGCCCCCGGATACCCCCTCCCCCCCATCGTGTTTTGGGGTGAACGGAGTTGTTGCTTTCCCTCATGTAAACCTCACGCCTCGCCACTGTCACCTTGAGAACTCAACAGTTTTCACAGGCTTATCGAGTGACATCCAGAATGATATTCTGTTTTCTCTGCCTGACTTACTGATACGTGAAGTAAAAAAAGAAATATCGGAGTCACCTTTTGTGGCACTGATTTTGGATGAGACAACCGACATAGCAGTCAAATCTCAATTATCCTCAGTACTACGATATGTTACAAGAAATGGGGATGTTGAGGAAAGATTTTTAAAGTTCGTGGATGTCAGTGATGATAGAACAGCTAATGGACTTTACCAACATGCCATACAAAATTTAGAAGACTTTAAATGTGTCGATAAATTAGTAGCGCAGACATATGATGTAGCTGCAATGATGGCAGGAGAGCATGGTGGACTGCAAACAAAACTTAGAACAGTCTGTGATCAAGCTATTTTTGTTCACTGTTACGCCCACAAGTTAAATCTTGTTCTTTCGCAGTCTGTAAGTTACATCAAACAGTGCAAGGTATTTTTTATCTCTCTAACAGCGTTTGGCAGTTTTTTTGGAAAATCAACGAAGAGGATTCAGGCTCTAGATGCAGAGGTGAAAAAGAGGTTTCCCGCGCTTGCTCCAACTCGCTGTGTAATTACAATAGTAAGCTTGTAGAAACTGTGAACGAACACAAGGAAAATATAGCAGATCTTCTAAGAGCTATGATAGAAAATGCTGACAAGTGGGATTCCGAAACATTATGTTCTGCCCGTGGTCTTTTATCACATTTGAATGATTTCGATTTTAATTTCTTTCTTGTCATATTTTCGTACATTTTCCCGCACTCTGATTGAATTTTCCAAATACTTCAAGCTAAAATCAGCGACATAAATTTCTGTATGAAGAAGATTGAAAACTTTAAAACCTTTCTAAACAATTTAAGAAATGATTTTGACCGAGTGTGGGGAAATGTTTGCTCAGAGTTTGAAAATACTCTTCCAAAAGCAAAACGCGCTCGTGTAGATTTTTCCTCAGGTGAGGATAAAAAAGTTATTTACAGAACACTTTTTTTTTAAATTGTGAATGCCATTATTGTGCATGTAAATCAAAGATTTTCAGAAGTACCCAAGCTAAAATTCGTAAGCTTTTCCTTCAGCATGCACAAAACTTCCCAGAAGAAGCTTTCGTATCTCTGAAGAAAAACTACGGGAAAAACTTTGATTTATCAAGCTTAAGAAGTGAGTTGTACGTTTTATTCACGGACAGTGACATGCACAAATGTACTGTGTCATATTTCCAATTGTATTTGGTAGCATCCGAACTAAGTGACGTATTTCCAGAAACACTAAAACTGTCAAAGCTTATCTTGACAATGCTAGCTACAAGTGCTTCAGCTGAGAGATCATTCTCAGCTTTGAAGCGAATTAAAGACTACTTGCGGAACAGCCAGCGTCAGGGAAGATTGTCTGCCCTTGCACTACTCAGCATTGAAAAAAAACTGCTGCAGAAACTACGTCGTGGATCATCTTTCAATGATGATGTGATCGATATCTTCGCAACTAAAAACCGCAGAATTGAGCTGAAATATAAAATTTAAGGTAAGAAGTACATTTTTATGAGGTTCTTCTCTTTATTTTAAGTACTTACTTTGCCATATGTTGTCTGTTTATATATTTTGCACCAGATATCGATGATACTACACTCCCAATTAGTATATAAATAATGTAGAGTATGTATTTTATTATCAGAATGATGTAAGTCAAACATTATTATTTTTCAAAAATAATTTATAATTTAAAAAAAAAGTAAATTTTTCTACCTGTGGAATAGTCAATGTTCAGTTAAGAAAACTACATAAATAGCACCCTTTTGTACCTTGAAATCCATTTTTTCCCGGGGGAGGGACCCGGACCCCCCCCCCCCCCCCCGAACATGTTTTGGAGTGGAGTTGTTGCTTCCCCTCATGTAAACCTCACGCCTCGCCACTGCTGTCTAGGTGAGGTTATGATAACACAAACCCTTAAAGCAGAATTTAAGGTGGCGCGCGAGTCGTATGGATAGTTACCTGTAAGTATTTTAAAGTATTTCCTCTTTGCTATAGTGCGAATAATAATGATGGCAGGGAGGGTTGGACAAAGGAAGATAGAGGGAGGGAGAGAGTGAAAAAAAGGTGAAGAGGAAGTGATAGAGAGAAAAAAGGTGAGGAGGGAGGGAGAGGGGAAGAGGAAGGGAGAGAGAGATATATAGAGAGATATTGTTAGGTATAGAGAGAGCTACACAGATAGAGATAGATATAGAGATAAAGAGAGTTAGTTATATAGATTATAGAGATAGAGTGGGATAGAGACACACACACACACGCACACTGTTTATGTATACCTACTTTTAAAAATTTGAAAAAAAAAATTACTGAGGCATTGCAACACATGCCGGGCATCAGTTAGTATCTATATATAAAACTCAATTGCAGGGCATTAGTCTCGCAAAAACTTGAAAATGGCTCCACTGGTTTGAAGAATTTATTTTGCTTGCCTTAATACTGGGGTGGTTTAGGAAAAAAGAATATTAGGAAAACCCCAGATAAACAGCCGAAATAATGAAAAATTCGAAATTGGTAATTTTAAATGGGAATTGCCACTTCCGATTACATTCAATAGATGGCGTACGTGGCTGACCTTTTGTTTGACAGCCGCGCCATTCATAACTGTTTTTCCACTACGTGTTTTTCATTCCGTGCGGTTGTTTGAAATCTATTACATTTAAAATCATTTTTTCGTTAAAGAAGGGTAGTGGATTTTGAGAAATGATTTGGTTAAAGCGAATTTAATAAAATTTAGCAAACATTCATTTTTATCAGCCATTCATAACGCTAAACAGAACGTTGAAAGATCTTAGAGATAATGAAAATATTTTTGGTGGAGCCAGATTCTGTTGTCAGGTGAATTTTGACAGACTCTTCCAGTGATTCCACGATCAACTGTAGCTGACGAACTAAACGCATAGCGGCATATAAAGACATTCCTATTGACGACTAACATGCGAGTGTTTTTGCAACATGATCGAAATGCAGATGTGTTTTCGAAGCAATTGTGGGACATTGGTGATAAGAAAATCGCAGTTGACATCTCGACAGGATTCATCACATTGCGCACTGATTTCTGTCAGTTGACCGATTCGAAGGAGGAGCTCATTCGGAATGTTTTTTCCGAACGTAGCGCAGAACTTTAAAAACCATAATTGGGTGAGCAACCGTGCCATATTGGAGGCAAAAAACAAGGATGTCGATGATTTCAATGCGTCCATTCAAAATTTCATTTCGAGACAGTCGTTATCTTTAAAATCGGTTGACACAGTTATCAACCAGGATGAGGTAGTAAACTATCCCATAGAATGTTTGAATTCACTGGAATTGCCTGGATTATCACCTCACAATTTCGAATTGAAAGTCGGCTCAGTCATCATCACATTGCGTAACATCAATCAACCTCTACTATGCAATGGAACTAGACTGGCTGTGAAAAAGCTTATTAAAAACTTCATCAAGGCAACGATGATCAAAGGAAATTACAAAGAAGAGGGTGGGTATTTGATTCCGCGCATCCCGATGATTGCAACGGAATTGTCATTCGATTGTAAACGGCTGCAATTCCCCATGCGTCTGGCCTTCGCGATGATCATCAACAAATCACAAGGCCAGTCGTTGGAAGTTTGCGGAATTAACTCGGAGTTTCCATGTTTAACTGTATGTCGCGTGTTTGCGTGTTGGAATGCCATCGTCTTTGTTTATTTATGTGCCGAAAAACAATACGAAAACTGTAGTTTACCAGAAATCTTTGCATTGAATGTTTACTGAATTTATCTTTCATGTAAATAAAATACATTGATTCATATCAATTACAAACGAGTTTCATTTAATAACCAAACAAAACCCAAACCTTACACGATGCGGCTAAAATTATTCTCGATCTCAAAGAATTATAGTTGGAATTGGAATGTTGATAAGGATTGATAATCGCATATGAAGAGTTACAATCAAATTAATTTTAGGTGGTACGAAGTTCACCGGGTCGTCTAGTAATATATATATATATATATATATATATATATATATATATATAGAGGAAAGTGCCCAAAACCGGACTACCCCCCCTAAAGCGGACCCCCGGTCTCCTGGCTCTGCATTCTCCTGAACTCTAGCGGTACCGAGTGCAAACAGTAGTCCAGGCTTCTGCCATGCCGTAGCGGAGCGCACACCTCGCTCGCTTCACTTGTAGCGTGTCCACCTGCCATTGTGTGTTGTGGCAGTGTAAAAAGTTTTTGCAGTGTGCTACATAATTAATCATTTCTCCAAGATATTGGCAGGTAAGCCTTTGGATCTTTATATATTTTTTAATGGTAAGGTGTACTGTAAATGTTTGTATCAAACCCGTTTCATTTAGATGCTTTAGCAAATTGTTAGCTACAGTCGCGCAAACCGGACCCCCTTCAGTTGCCTAAACCGGACCCCTTGTTCCCTTAACCGGACCCCTTACATATTCATGTCTTATGTCGGCTTCTATTTGTTTATACTCTTATACTTTTGGAATTCTGTTGCAGATTCCAAAAGGATAATGGGGAAAATCGATCAAAGAAAGTGGAGTCCATCTAAAATGACTAAAGCTATTGATGCAGTTCGGAAAAAAAAAGATGGGTTGGAAGAAGGCCAGTAAACAGTTTAATGTTCCGAAAACCACACTAATGAGGTTGTCCAACATGAAGTACGGTACTCCTGAGGAAGCAGCAATGACAAAAAGAGGCAGACCTACAGTTTTGGGTGAAGATCTTGAACATGAGCTTGTTCATTATTGTCTTGCTATGGAAGCTTCTTTTTTTGGACTTACTCGTAATGACTTGCGAAGAATTGCTGTACAATTGGCAGATAGAAATGACATTGAACATCCTTTCAAAGACGGAATTGCTGGGAAAAAGTGGGTAAAACATTTTCTTAAACGCCACAAAACCAAACTGTCAGAAAGGAAGCCTACTGGAACATCCTACAGCCGGGCTCTCGGGTTCAGCAAAGAAAATACAGAGAAATTTTATAATGTTCTGGAAGATATTTATGAGAAAGGTAAATTTTCTCCTGACAGAATTTACAATGTTGATGAGAGTGGAATTACAGTGGTACAAAGTAAAGTAGCAATAGTAATTAGCCTTAAGGGTAAAAAACAGGTTGCTGCCTTGACATCAGGAGATCGTGGGGCACTTATAACAATTGTTGCTTGTATGAATGCTAGTGGCTCATTTGTACCACCTTTAGTAATTTTTCCGAGGATAAATATGAGTGAACAGTTGAAAAAGGGTGCTCCACCAGGAACAATCTTTGCAGCGCACCCTTCAGGGTAGATCCAAACCAACTCATTCACTCAGTGGTTTCGACACTTCATCGAGTTTGCCCATCCTACGAATGAAAAACCTGTGCTGTTGCTCTTGGATGGCCACTTTAGCCATACACAGAATATTGATCTGATCGACTTGGCAAAAGCGAATAATGTTACCATTCTGTCGCTGCCACCTCACTCCTCGCACAAACTACAACCGCTGGATAGAAGTTTCATGGGTCCTCTCAAAGCTTATTACAGTGAGGAAATCAGGCAGTGGTTATGGCACAATGAGCGCGCCGTCAGTCCTTTTGATATAATGGAATTGTTTGGCAAAGCCTATATTTGATGCCAAACTGCTCAAATAGCAATCAATGGATTTAAAATATCAGGCATATACCCCTTGAACAAGAAGCTGTTCTCTGATGCTGAATACATTGAAGAGGCAAACAAAAAACGAGATTCAAGTTTCTACGAATCTGTGTTGAAGAAACAAACTGCAGAAAATCAGAGCTATCGAGAGAGCAGAGAAGAACGTAACACAGAGGAACCACGAGTTATTGTAGAGTTTGAACCAAGTCAACCATCAACGTCTTTGGCACGTCATGGTATTCCGCGGCCATCAGCTACAACTGAGGATCCTCAGAGTTCCACATCTTCTAAGACAAGCCCATTTGACATCACTCCCATCCCAAAAATTAAAAAGAGGACTTCGAACAGAGGACGAAAGGCCTGCAGTTCTATGGTCATTACATCCACTCCTTACAAAACCAAATTAGTGGAAGCTAAAAAAGCTAAAGAAGCCAAGGAAGCAGAACAGCAAGAAAGAAATCATGGTCAAGGACGCAAAAGGAATCGTGGCCGGGGACGTGGTTCAGGAACAGAGTCATCAAGAAAAGGAAAAGTGCTCGTGACAAGGCATTTGAATTTTGAGAGAAATGTGAAAGAATCAAGCACCAAAGATGAAAACAGCATGTCATCTGGAAGATCCGAATTGGACTTTCTTCCGGGAGTCTCCCCATCCAAAGATGATGATACTTCGTGTATGTTATGTGACAGGAAATTTACAGAGGATTCTAAAGGGGAACTTTGGGTCATGTGTGTTATGTGCTTACTGTGGGCCCATGTGGATTGTGCAGGGGCTGAACAGGACGTTTATATTTGCGACTTTTGTCGCTAAATGATGTAATTCTGTTTATAGCTCCTGTATCTTGACATTCTGTAGGTTTATTTGAAACTTAATCAGTAACTGTTTATATCATGTATATTTTGAAACAATACATATTATGTTTTCTTTGATTTAATACCTTATTTGTTATTTTACTCTGTGTTATTTTAATAGTTTTTACAAGGGGTCCGATTTAGGCAACTATTTTTAAGATCGTCAAAGTGTAAGGGTTTGGTAAATAATTTTTTTAAAGCAATTTTTAATTATATTTTCCAAAATTACAAATGTAAATGCTTTACAACTTAACAAAGTAAATATTTCATGCTTTAAAAACATATTTTTTTACAGTTTACTTTGTGTTTTTATTAAAAAACAAAATGGGGGTCCACTTTTGGGCACTTTCCTATATATATATATATATATATATATATATATATATATATATATAATCTCTTTCATAACATTACCCCTTTTCTTTTTCTTTTGAAATGTGACTGCTTATTTCCAAGTAATAATAATTATTGTAATAAATTAAGCATTCCTCTGAATTGGCTTTGATAAAAAAAGGTCAATCTTCGTTAAGTTCTGTAAAAAAAAAACTTTGGTGTTAGAACAAAGTTTACAGTTTCTCGCCACCAATCACAGTACTTGCGTTAATTATTCTTTGTGTACGCTCTAGCTGCTGTAAGTTTTGAAGGAGAAGGCGACAACAGTGAAGTTTTTCTCTCATTAATGAGTTCTCGTACTTCCAGCTCCGCAAACAGGCAAACATGCGATTCAACATTTCCTTCGTATACGCCGACGTCTTGCCATAGTGTAACTTGGGATTTTAAATACAGCCACCCTGTCTACACTTTTGTCCCTTGACAATTCTCTAATTCCTCCGTCACTAAAGTCTATGAAAGATGAGCTCGTCATCTTTCACACGTGTTTTTATTCTTCATCTACCGAAGTTGCATGAGCCAGCGGCAAATTTGGTAAATTTCGCAACTGTTCGGACCACGAAATGGACATGAACACAAGTTACAGAATGGTAAATATTCGGGAGTGTTGAAAAGACTTTGGGAAATGTAAGCAACCCACCACCCAAAGCCACGACCGTTGCGCTCCCCGTGGCGTTAGTGTAAAACAGTCAATCCGAAGACCATTAGCTGACAAGAGACTCCACTACTTTAAACGAATTTGTGGACTGAGTATAAAATATTTTAAAAGTATTAAACAAACACAGAAATGGCTTTGAAATAAAAACGCATTTATTGGTAACCATGTAAATACTTCAAAACATTATAAAAAGTAAGTAACAAATTTAATTACTGATAGCTAAGAGGACTTTCTGCTTGCAATTAACAGGAATGCCCATTGACAAAAATGCCCAGAAAAACTAATAATTTGTAAAAGAAATATTATAAAGGCGTAAGTAAAGGTAATTGACCCGTAGATCACAATGGGGTGAAAAAGGTTAAAATTAAGATAATAGGAATGACTTGCAAAAAATATACCAAATTCCCGAATAAATACAGTTGTAGTTAAGTGTTAACACGTATGTAAAAAAAAAATATATAATTTTTTTTTCGTTTCTAGAAGTTGTATTGCCAAGGTGAAGATGGAGTTAGTAGGTTTGTAATAAAACAAATCATTGATGATGAGTTTATCAAGCTGATGTTAGAAATTTAATTTGAATATTAAACATAAGGAAACTACAAACTTCTCATTATTTCCTAAAATTCAACACCAAATGTAGCGAAAATGGGGTGAGTGTAATATTGTAAACCAATTATTCTCACCGAATATAATATAGGGAAGTTAATTATCTAAGTATGCCTTAAATATGTAAATAATAAAATTACTTAATACAATTTATTTAATTTTTAAAATAACCAAAATACGTAAGGATGACTTAAATTGGGATATAGAGTAAATGAAAAACATATGTCCGAAAATAATCTAACTATAGCCCTAATATAATCCGTATTACTGTTATATATATATATTTATTTATTTATTTATTCATATTCATATTCGACGAAGAAAGAATAGTGTCATTTTTCCAGGAAAATTATTCGGCTATTTATTGTTTTTATTTACATAATTTATTTTATTAATTTGTTGAAAACGAGTAAATAATACAAGTGAGCCTTGTGTTTGTAGAAAATGAAATAGAAATATATAATATGTTTTATACGTACATATTTTATATAATAAAGTATAACATTATTATATGTATATTATTTGTTTAAAGATATATGGTTTGTTGTGCCAATTATAGGTAATTATAAAAATTCGAAAACATCTCATGCAATAGTAGAATCGATCCAAACTCCATAGGCTTTTAAGGTTTAACTATATTTTTTACAAAAAAATATTTAATTTGGACTACAGTTTTGCACTATAATACTTACGGTGTCAGTTTGTATAAATAAATAGTAATAAACATTAAAATATGTAGACTGTATTTAAATTTGTGCTGTAAACTAAAGTCTGAACTGCTAACATTGTTTGTGATAGTTTTAGTTTATATATTTGGAACCTACACGATACATTTAGCATTTGGTATGGATACAAAATCCGCACACAATTGTCATCAACCAACGGCAGACATCATTACAAAGTATGTTTGTATCATACTCTGTCTTTTGCAAGTGAAAACATCGGTACATACTGCTGTTACTTTCACTTTTATTATGAACAGTACAGTTAAATAAATAGTGCCTGACATATCTACAGCCCGCAACACGCAAATGTTGGTTAGGTTGCGTACAAAGAGCATAAGAGAAATCGTTGAACACAGAGTTTCACCTAAAGATTAAGACCATCAGTAAATTTAAGATAGTAATGCTTGGTTATAAACTTTAGGCGAAACTTATTTATTACATAAAAAATGCACAGTTCATATTTATATTAAATAACTATTTGCAGCATTCGGCGTTGCCCGTGCTGAACACAGTGTGAAGGGGACTTTTGTCGAAATCAGATGTAGACAGTAGTTAATTTTAATGTCACGTGTGCAATACAATTTCTATTCCTGCCATAACCCGGCAGACGTTATTCTGCCAGTGTATAGTTATTTACCTCTATATATAGATAAAAAAAAGGGTGGTCTGCATGTAATCTAGACTCTTTAAAGGACTAAAGAAATGAGTAGAAAAATGAATGATTACTGATATTAAAATGATTTCATTATCTAACTAATGATGGGCATGCGTTGCAATGCCTCTATAAATTTGGTTTGTAATTTATTTGAAGCAGGTACACATATACAAATCATCTCTCTATCTCTCTAAATAAATATATATACATCTATATATCTATATAAGTCTCTATCTCTATTTATGTCTCTATCTCTACATATATATACATCTATATCTTACTATATCTAAATCTCCTCTCTATATGCATCCATATAGCTATATATATCTTTAATTCCATTTTATTATCTTTGCTTCGCTCTATCTCGCTCTATATCTCTCTATATATATCACTCTCTCTTTCTCTCTTTTCATTTTTAATTCAATTTAATTGTGTCATGTGTGCACACTCATACAACGAAAGCAGATGAACTGCCGCTATACAATATGAAATAAACACATTAGTTGAAACTGTTCGTGCACCACCTATTGCAAAATAGTTGTACTGTTCAGAAACATTCGCGGTGTTGCGCATAACAACTCAACAATATTTCATCGCTGTCGTATGAAAGGTATAGGAACGCATACGGGACAAACGAACGAAAATTCAAGACGTGATGGACGCCCAAACGATAGCGAATTTTAAATTCAAGGCAACGCCATCTATTGACGGAGTTCAAAACTGAACTGTTATTAGCGCCGTTAGTTCGCTAACCACCGCGAGCTCTATTAAGCGAACGGGTCTCACCAAGGAGAAGGATAGGAAGTTGCCAGACCTTACTATGTATATGACCGCATGGCGGACATAGAGAAATGACACGCACTCACTGTTTGTATGTCTATGACCTATGATTTTTTGTTATAAAAATGAATTTACGCCTTTTTTATTCCATTAGGGATGGAATTTCATAGTAATATGTGGCCTATGTGTTAATCCAGGTTATTAGCTAGCTGTATGCCAAATCTTATCCAAATCCGTTCAGCGGTTCGGGCGTCAAGAAGTAGCAAGCATACACACTAACTTTAGCTTTTATAATATTAGTATGATTAATTATTCTTTATAATAAAAATTCGTATTTTAAAATTTAATAATACTTAAAGTAAAAGAACGATTCCTATTAGTAAACAAACCTTGCAGTTCTATAAGATCTTTATTTCACTAGACTATAAATATTTTTATATTGTTTTTTTTATGGAATCGTCTATTTTGGACGAACCTATATCTAGTAAGAAAATGCATGTCAAAATAATGCAGCGATTTTTTTCAGAAATAGTAATTTAAAAAAAAGGGTAAACGAATAGCAGTTCAGAGAAATATTTGTTATGGTATTATATTTATTTTTTATGAAATTGGCTATCTACACGTTCAAGAACATTCAATAAATTACTTTTATAATATTTATTCCAATAAAGAATCATTTTCTAACAGGACTTTAGTCCATAAAGTTATTATATTGTTACTTACAATTGTTCTGATACGTTTATTAGGTTATATAATCCCGACCTTAATGAAGGCTACATGATATGTTCCGATTGAATATCACGTGTAAATTTTGACTGATCTTCATTTCACGTTTCTGAACAAGTTTGTTCCTGGATATGTCTTGTTTTCATCATCAAGTGTATCAAGACTTTCAACTCCGTTCTTTCCTACATTCTTAGCTGGTGGATCATGTTAACGTGGTCTCGTGCGCACGTACTTAATTAAACATGCTGTGAGATCACGTCTCCTGCCTGTTCTGACGTTAGTACAGAAATTTTTATTTTGTCTATAACATCTTATATGTAGTTTGTAACTTTTCAGTGGAAATTTTACAAACGTAATGTTCGAATTCACAGCATATAATGGCATACAAAATAATTTAGCAAGTATAAACTAACTGGTTCAATTTGAGTAACATGCATTATGCCACGTGTGATATATGAAAATATGAAACCGAAATAATAAGCCATGTCAATAATGGGGAAAATGGCATAATACATTAACTTAATATAAATATTAAGTTTAAAACATTCACAATTTTTTTGTGCTCCGGGGAGACTAGATTTTAAATGTTAAAATAAAATTGTGTTAAAATATATAAACATTTATGAGGGAACAGTCTTGTTTCCTATAATAAATCCTTGATCACTCTAATTAATATTCATGAACAACGTGATGAATATTTGCACTCTTGGGCTACTCTTTAACACACGACCAGCTAACACTTTTAGGGTGGTTTTCAGGCTCAGGTGAGTGGGTATGTCCTGCTCTAGGTCATTATTTCATATTTACGTTTTACGCGGTTAAACCTGTAGACTTTTGTGTCGCGGAACTTCAACAAAATAAAATATATAAAGCGTATACAATATGCACAATTAGCTGGCAAAGTTAAGTTTTTAATCTTTTTTGTGCAGTATGGATAAGGAAAACTAAATTAAATTAATAACTCAAAATTCAATGTTTGTAGCTACCGAATAGTTCAGTTTAAATTTCGGTAAGAAAATGTATTTAAATTTATTTAACTTTTTAAGATCACAAAAAATCTAAAAATAATATATGTGTAGGTAAATTTTTTTTTCTAAAAGAACCTCTAAACCATAACACATAGTAGCCAGTAAAATTGACTTTAAACCTCAAATGATCCATATATATATTTTATCTCATTCTGACTATCCATACTACACAAAAAGTTACAAATGCTATTTTGCCAGCTAATTATGCAAATTGTATGTGATGTATAAATTTTTCATTTTGTGAAATTTCAGCAACTCAAAAAGTCAGCAAGTTAAACCATGTAGAACGTAGGCCTAAATATTGTTTCGATTTATAATATGGGGGAAACTTGGGTTCGTAAGGGAAAGCTCAAATATGTTTTACAATTACACTTTTAATAATTACTAGTATTTATATTAATAATACATAAAAGTACTTGAAAATGTCCAATCACAAATCACTGCCACTTAAAAATGTTTATTGTCAAGTCACTCAATGTTTGTCAAGTTCCGCAGTTCGCAATCTTCAATGGAGCTAGGCTCAACAGAGATTAACTCCTTACCTCGCGCCTGTCTACACTCACAGTCCCTCACCACTCAGTTGCCGCACTCTCTCGATCCAGTCGAACTCCGCGTCTCACCACTCTCTGGGAAGGGGGGAAGGGGTTTCTCCCGCTCTTCGCAGATATTGCACTTCCCTTCGCTCTCGGAACTCTGGGGACTGTTGCGTGGCTCTCTCAGAACTCTCGTGGAGGCCGGCGACGCGGATTAGGGGCGTCCCTCTCGAACAGACGAGAGCGGCTGTGACGAGTCTCGTCATCCCGGGCCGACCCGACGCCCGAACAGCCCAGAAGAGCTGCGTCAATTCTCGCGACTCCGTGTGGCGACCCACGGAATTCCCAGCGCCACTCAGCGATATATAACGGTGCCGAGGCAGGACGATGGGCGGGAACCGGGGGGTGGAGGTCAGTAGCGTCGAATCTTCTAATCCGGCCAAGCACGCGTGGTTGGCCTTACGTCAGTGAACGCCACGTGACACGGCAACTGACGCAAGTGGCCTGGCAGAGCCATCGGCCAGCTCCGAACCTGGCACGTGTCGTGGTCGTAATAAATTGTAATAAATACCTGGAATGGTACGTATACCCATTAGTAAAATCTAAGCTAAAATTTTACTGGTTAATCGTTTGAAAGTATACGTACTTTCCTTTGCCTCAAAACACAACAGTACAAGTCAGCTATAAATGCTGTTTCCTTGGTCACATTGTTTGTCAAACTGAGACACTTTAATGTTTACGCCGTTTCTTGAAGTGTTCCTGAGCGCTAAGATGTTCGCTGACCTCGTATGCTTTGCGAATTGCCTGTCTCACAGGCGCAATAAACTATTTTTGAACTAAGAATAGGACGTATTGCATTTCTGTGTACCTGGAGCTAAGAGTGTTTAATGTTAAACATCCCATCTTTTTCACAAGTATGACGGAATACTTATTAAAAATCAAATATATTATCTGTACTTATTTTATAAATGCGAAAGTGTGTTTGTTGGTTTGTCGATTTGTCCTTTTCCGCAACAATTTTTGCTATTTTTTGCGAAGAGATAATTTATGGGCCGGGGAGTGACATATGCTATTTTATATACCACAAAAATCCACGGAATATATAAGGAGGGTTGTATCCATGGAAACGGGCTTTTGCATTTTTGATATTTTCTACATCTCCATGGCAACAGCCATTTGATCGGTTGCTTGCAGTTCGGGTTGTATTTGTAGAATATTTAATATTTTACTCATTTTTTTTAATTGTTTTTATGCCTCGCCAACTTAATCAAGTATATATATATATTTATTTATTTATTTATATATCGCTAATAGATTGTTGCTGTCATCTACGCAAACGCAAACGTAATATATGTCGGTATTAGTGTTGATGTCTTCCACGTCTCAATGCCGACGGCAACAGCATCATTTGTTTGATTTTTTTCCTTCGTACGAGGCGCGGCAAAGGCGTATCCTCAAGGAGGGGCATGTGTACTGACCAGTGTGAGACTGTTCTGCCTGTAGACTGTAGCGAAGCGCGGGTACTTCGCTAGTATACATATGAAGAAGAGTTTCCGTTTGCCGTTTGTTTCATACAAACTGACTATTTTACTCCAATTTCGATGAAACTTTATCTGCGAAACAAGAGGAAGATCACTGTGTAGGTGAAATTTTGGAAACCAACCCTATCTCTCCTTCCCGTGCTACTAAAGCAGAACTTCGGCACATCTTGATGATGAAATTTTGCTATTGCATTGTGGTTTCTTTCTTAATAGCCATGCATTTCCCCCTCCGACTTACATTAGCTGCATCAACAAGGAACAGTTAGTCAAATAACTGAATTCATATATTTCAAACATGTAAATTCATGTTAAAGCCATTTGTATGTCAAAATATCACTTTATTTAAAATGACTGCACATATTAAATTGGTAGAAACATACTTTTTTAATTAATAAATTAATAACATTACAGTATATACGATTAATTATATTACATACAAGTAGCTTGGCTTCTGGGTTCTAGCCGTGTCCTTAGCAAATTATTCACCAACGTCATCATGATGGTGACTGCAATGTCGACCGAAACGTTGGTGAATAATTTGCCAAGGACACGGCTACAACCCAGAAGCCAAGTTACTTCAGACAATGGCCGTGAAAGCTTACATACAGTTTTAGCAATTTTCTCATGGAAGGAAAGTGGTAGAGAGTATTAAGTCATGGTGTAATTAAATAAAAATATTTTTGTGACCTCGAATCTATGCATTACATTTTTTGACGTGACAACGTCTAATAAATCGATGAACGCCGGCTGCACGCACGAAAAAGGGTGACTCATTGTCCCGTTACGCTCATTGTCCCGTTACGATGTGTCCCGTTACGCTCATTGTACGCTGCGCCGCATCTATCTCTCTTCCACTCGATTGGAACAACCATCGATTTGACTTTTTCGAGGCACATTAAACTTGAAACACCCATTCGTTTCCTACTTTTCCTATCATCGTCCTATCCTTAACAGAATAACACAGATTGGAAGAAGTTAAATAGCAAACATGTAAAAAGTTATAGTTAAAATAATCTCTCCGTTAAAGTAATAAACATATTTGAATTAATGAGTGCAAATAAAAGTACTTACATTTATCAATAAAATTGTAGATTTCATTTCACTCCTTCTTTGTATCCATACAAAATAGTGATAATTCAATAAAAATTATTCAATTTTATTCATAAAAGTATGCAATAATTTCATCAATGTTTTGTTATGACGTCACGTTAAACTATCGTCCGTAAACCGACTTTACAGATAACCAATTTTTTGACGTGACGTCTTATAAAACTATGAACGCTGGCTGCACGCACGAAAAAGTGTTCCGTAACGCACATTGTCCCACTACGGATGTCCCACTACGGATGTGTCCTGTTATGCTCATTGTACGCATGCGTGGCAACTCTCTTCCACTCGATTGGAACAACCATCGATTTGACTTTTCAATCATATTTTCGTCGTTTGAATTATTAATATTATGTAATTTAACGATCGTCCACCGATTTTCAGCACAATCGGTACGGTTATTTAAAAGTAATGTTGAATATTAAAATACGTTTTTAACGAACAATGGTGTTTTACAGTTACACATAATAATTCAAATTACACCCGGGATCTTTTGCACAATGTTTAATAAATATTGTAACACATTATAAATAAGTTTGGTGTATTTGGGATGCGTATTTGTTATAAAATCGTTTTATAAAAACGGGCAGACTACATACGTTTTTAAAATTTCCACAACACAAAATAATTTTTTTTATAAATTTATATATATATATATATATAACATCTGAAACAATTTTTCCAATATGGCCTCGTGGCAGACAACCAATTTTTTTAATTAAGTAAATTTGATTTTTGTTCAAGCAATTTAAGACTTACAATTTTTTGAATACCTAGAATATTAATTTTTGATCTTGTCTTGCCTAGTTTTATCAGTATAATAAGTTATTGCTTAGTGACATCATTTTCCTATTTAAAATTTAAACTAATATTATCAAAATATACATTTATGAATATTATTTCTTGTTTTAAAATATGCTCCAAAAACGCCATATTTATTCAATAAATCAATTTAAAAATTTTTATTTTGTCATGCGAGATTACACTAGTAAAGTAATGTGCGTGCAATAAACTACACATTTATTGTCTAATAAAATAAAAAGCCTTTTAACTTTTGACGTGACAACCTCTAATAAATCGATGAAAGCTGGCTGCACGCACGAAAAATTATCCCACTACGGATGTCCCACTACGGATTTTAATTAGAAATTTTTCCTAGCCTAAGTTAATCTAAGTGTGTAGGGGAGGGTCCAGGTTAGGGGAGGACCTAAGTGTGTCTCAGGCCGAAGCCTATACACTCTACCATGCGGGTTTTTAACCATGCAGGACAAGGGCGCGTGCATCGTGTGCTTATTGGGGTTTACTGGCCAGCCATGGCTGCGATTGGTGCCATGACTGACGCCCCATTGGTCGCCTAGCTTAAAGCTAGCTAATGTGACCCAGGTAAAACCTGCATAGACACAGGGAAAACACTGGGCCGGTTCATGCGGGGATCAATTAACATGCATTACGCAAGCAGGTAACTACTGGACAAGAGGAAGAAGGGTCCAGGCAAGAAGAGTTGGAGGGGCTGAAAAATCAACCTTGGTGGAGTTGGGAGCTTGGGCCTTGCGGCCCGCATTTAAGTTGGGAGCTCCTGGGTTATTATTAGCCAGGGGCGCATGCGCCCCCAGGGGCGGGCGACTTTACGTCAGCCCAGCCATAGCTGCCCAGGCAGCCACAGTTAAGACAGAGTGGGCAGACGAGCCAGTAAACCGGCTCGAACTGCTGGCTCTCGGAGCGAAAGGCAGCCTGACGTTGCGCCATCTTCATCTTCCTTCTTCAGGTCAACAGCAGTACTTCTCAAGCCAGGGTGGGGGGAGGGACCCAACCTCGCCACCCAAAATCCCCGAGACGGTTGAAGGTCGCGCCGCTCGAGGCTACTGCTGCCACACCTACAGCAGCCCCAGCTGGAGGTTCCTGATGTCTTCCTTCAGAGTTCCGATGCATTTCAATTCCGTTGCGCGCGCAGCAGTTCACAGCTTCGCAAGTTCCAGCCCGCAGTTCGTCTACACTTCGCATTTTTTCAGCACCTCGAGCTCCCCTGCGGGCCTTCGCCGACGAAGCTGCTCCCTGCCACGCGCCGAGCTGCATTCAGGCTACCTTTCACACCGACAGCCGTAATAACGACTCCACAGGCCGGCCATTGGTCCGCGGACTGCTATTGGTTATTCACAGCCACCCCAGCGAGATTGCAACTCTCGGGCTGGGCTCCCGTATCCGCCACCCGCGGGACGCGGTCGGTAGCAGTTGGCGCTGCTAGGCCGCCCCCAGCACGCACACAAAACCAACACGCACTGCCAGCCTTCGGTTACCCAATAGGTCGCAGGGAACTCCCAGCCAACAGCCCGCGAGAGAGATGCGCACGCCCCGAGAGACGACCACCGACATGTGTCCTGTTTACGCATGCGTCGCATCTCTCTGGTATGTTGCGGACGGTACAGAGAACTCGGCCGGCACGTGGCGGCGTACTGCTCAGGTTTCACCCCGCCATGCTGCAGGGATAGGCGGGTCACGCCGGTTGGATCACGCCTGCGCATGTCGCCACACATGGCTTGGGGCAGACGACAATATAGCGGGGTTCGAGGTTATTGTTGTGCACCGCGCCACGGGAGTATATTCGCAAGGTAATGGCGTTCTTACAAGTACGTATTATTTTAATTACTAGTGTAAATCAGTATATTTAAACAGTGTTGTATGAGTATTGTTTTAGCTGTGTAACTAAATATTTATTGCTGGTATGATACTTTTCACGCTTTAGTTTGACATTGGTAATTATTTCTCATGAGTTATTATTTGATCAACTAAATTACACACCGTATTATAGTTATGAGCCCACGAGCGTGAAATTTTTCGAGTCCAACAGAGAATATGTTAGTTAAAAGAAATTCAAATAAATATCGTGCGTGGTATATATTAATTTATAACATCTGAAACAACTATTTACAATATGGCTTCGTGGCCGTGCGGTTAGCATGGCTGACTTCAGCACTGTTCGTGGGAGGCACAGTGATCAAATGGAGCGATTCAGTGAAATACCTCGATGTGACACTGGATCGCACACTGCGCTTCTCACCGCACTTCTCGTCTGACACCGCACAGGCATACCGAGCGTACAACTCGCTCTCCACCCTTCTCCGCCCCCACAACCCCCTGCCAGCCAAGGACAGAGTGCGCCTCTTCAAGGCGTACATTGTACCTATCTTGTTATATTCCTCTGTAATCTTTGTCCACGTACCCGACATCCGCTTCCACCAAATAAAAACATGTTTTAATAAATTACTCAGAGCAACACTCGGTAAATACAAATATGTAACTAACATTCAGCTACACGAACTTGCAGACACACCATCAGCACGCCAATTAGTTAATCAATATACAGACAAATTTTTCAATAAGGCAAGTAGTATATAATAGCCGGAACTAGATCAGGCCTCAGGCGGTGGAGCCGAGAGCCGGCTCCGCCATCTTAGATTTGTGACGTCACGGCGGCAAAAATTCCTCAAAATTCCTCAAAAATGACTCAAAATGACTCAAAAATTCCCGTTTTCGAGGGAAAAATTCCCGTTTCGAGGGAAAATTTTCCGATTTATTCCGTAAAAATCCCAACGGCTAGAAATGTCCTGATAGAGGCTTAAGCATCCTTAACTCAAGCCTCAGTTAAGCCTCTATCAGGATGTGACCTTGACCTTTGACCTTGACCCCGACGGCCATCTTGGATCCACCATCTTGGATGACGTCATTTCGTTTTCTCGAACATTCCGGCATTGTGTTATCGGCCATTTCGAATTATGACGTCACCGTTGCAATTTCCGTTACGGCCGCCATATTTAAATTTATTATCCGATTTTAATGAAAAAAAAATTTTAAATTATAAAAAAATCAAATAATAAAATTTTTAATAACATATTTAAAAAACAAACATTTACGACACGGAGTCCTCGGTTCGAACCCGACGAGTGCAAAAAAATAAAAATGGCGACCGATCCTTCCCTCGTGGTGGGTGCTGGCAGACTGACTCCCGCCACTTTTTATCATCATCTAGTATGACGTCATGGCCGCCATCTTGTCTTCGATGCTGGAAGCCAACATCATTGTATCGTCGGCTAGAGTGCGCCGATGACATGTTAGTTTAATTCGTATCCGCTAGAGTGCAGTAATCATTTATTATTGCTGTGACACCCGCCATCTTGTCATTTGGCCGCCATCTTGAAAATCCGTAATTATTTAGCTAGAAATTCGGGAAAAGTTCCAAAATTCATTAATTAAATTTGTAATCTATATACTGATCGATTAGGTCGACTAAGGTCATTGGTACGATCTAGGAAGATGCAAAAAAAATTAAATATAACATCAATTTAACATAATAGTAACAGGTTCGAGGAATTAAACACCACAAGTTCTTTTACAAACATAATATTTATTACATAATTTCTATTCTACTACAGGAACATTTGCGAAAGCCAGCAATCTTATAATCATTTAGTTCCGCAGCGGTGTGAAATGACTAATTCTTAGCTCCAATCGGTTTATACTAGACAGAGTCCAGCCAGAACCTTTACAGACATAGTCCACCTCTTCTTGACAGAGTTTCTGGATACCGTTTTTAACAGTTTGCTTCACATCGTTAGAACTGTAAATTACTGCAGCCGATGTCTTGAATGCACACTTCTTCACTTTGTCATCGAACGGATATGGCTTTCCATATATACAGTCCAACCACAAGTTATATTTCAAAGGTCCGTTTGTTGCTACATCATCAGTAAGCTGATTGATTATGTCCTCTCTGATATCATCAAGAAAATTACAAATGTCTTTCGACTCACCTAACGTATTTAAATAATAGTAGTCCTTCAATGTTCCACGAAATGCAGACTGCGCCAAGTAGAAGCCATTATCGTTCACTTGTAATGCGCCGAACACAGTCTTAGGTTTATTTTCCTGTTCAGACGTCATACCAATCGGTTGCTGCACATCGGTTTTCTTGCTTGTACGCTCACGAGCCTTCAACCTAAACCGAGGAGTCAAAATTTCTGCAGGTAGTTCAGCAGTAGGCACACGGACTTCACCTTTACAGTTTTTCGCATGTCGTCGCAAATTATCAATTCTAGTAAACCATTCATGACACTCATCACATCGAAACTTCATGCGAGAAATAAATAAAAAAAAATAAAAAACTGCATAAACAGTTTCTGCTAGCTTGTAAACTTATCATTGTTGAGCAAAGATAGAGTTCTTGTACAAGCCAGAAATTTATGCATTTATTTATTTTTTTTATTTTTTTATTAATTTATTTTTATATTTAAATATTTTTTCTTGTAATTTTATGATATCAAAGAAAACATGTGGTGGTTTTCTCTGTGTGCTTCCGATTAATCTGGTCAATATTATGATGGTTTTCTCCGTGTGCTTCCGATTATAATTGTTAATATTATGGTGGTTTTCTCAGTGTGCTCCTGATTATTCTTGACAATATTTTGATGGTTTTTCCCGTGTTCTTGCAATCATTCCTGTGGTTTCTTCAAGTGTTTCTGACTATTCTGAGAAACCGCTCTCTGCATGGATTTTTTTGGTCTAATGAGACATGTCATTTTATTTGGAGTTACATTTAATTCGATAATTTCTGCTACTAAATCAAAACTTGAAATTTTTTTATCAGGTGGAATTAACAAATATCATTACTCAGTCAAATTAATATTACGCCATGAGACATCTGTGGAGCACCAACATGCAAGACGAACTTCCTTTTCCTTGGAGTCTAGCGAAGCCATCCTTCTTTTGCGATCGTTAGTGAGCATCCCGCATCCCGCATAAAAGAACTAAAGATTATTTACCTGCAAGCAACATGTGGCGACATCTGTTGTTGAAAAGCAGAACTACATGCATAAAGTACTTTTGCATGAGATATATTAATTCTCGCTGATGAAATATGAATAAATTTCTATTTAAGTATTGAATCTAATTTAAAACACTCAATTGGTATCTGGCATTAGTCTCAGTAACTAATATGAATTCCGATTTGGGATCTGACGCTGTATCGAAAGAACATAGGTGTAAGTTTTGCAGTAAAGAGTTTATCTTGAGAAAGAATAAAAGACAACACGAGAAGAATGACTGTGTTAAAAATCCACTGCGCAATATGATAAGTTGTGTTCGATGTAGCAAGTCGTTTACGCGGAGAGAGAGCCTAAAAAGACATGGCAGAACTTGTAGCGCCAAGCCTGCGTACAAGCTAGAGGACAACGAATGATCTACTAGCCTAAGGAAGAGTGATCTGCATTACGACAATAATTTTCTTGGCTCTTCCGATCTCGACAAAGAACTTAAATTGAAGAAGGTTGATGATTTACGGAAGAATGAAGACAATGGAAGAATCCTTAACGTGAAAAGTGAGAATATATTCCAGCCGAATTCAAGTAGATCTTACCTACTTTGTAAAAATGATGGACTCCTAAAAAGGAAGCATGAAGACGATGAAGACACTTCAACATCATCAACATCGAATTATTACGGTAAATTGGGTGAAGACGATTCCTTCTATGGTGATTGTTACAGTGACTCTCAGGCTGTTGACAAAGACATTGACTATGATGAAGCACCTAAAGCTGCCAAGATCGAAGAATGTGGCGGTGTCCTGAGACCGAAACGATGAAAACGACGTGATATATTAAATAAATCTGATCAAGCATGTGATGATCACCGTCTCAAACATGAAAGTTACCCTGAGGTTGGTGGTAAAACGGAAGATACCAGAGATCATAATATTTATTATAAAGGTGCAAGGAAGATGGTGGTAGAAGAGAATGATTACACATCATGGAAAGATCCAAACATATTGGTTGACCGGCTAAGACTTCTACATGGTTCGCTTTGTGCAGGAAACTATTCGTGCATCAAAGAAATATCCTTCATACTCAAGGAACTGAGGAATGCTGGCTACAAACAATAATGACTTGTTTTACTTGCATTTGTATAATGTAAAGCAATAAAATTAATAATTTAAATTATAAGAATGTAATGTTTTTATTTCTTGTATTATGATTTCTTACTTAGACTTAGATCTCGTAACTTGTGCTTCCTTTTTGCCTTTTTTAGTTGATGGAGCTTCCAAATGTGCTTCCTTATTCGATGATGCATCCAAAATAAGCTGCCTTTTCGTTGGCGGTGCTTCCAAATGTGCCGCCTTTTCGTTGTCGGTGCTTCCAAATGTGCTGCCTTTTCGTTGTCGGTGCTTCCAAATGTGCTGCCTTTTCGTTGTCGGTGCTTCCAAATGTGCTGCCTTTTCGTTGTCGGTGCTTCCAAATGTGCTGCCTTTTCTTTGACGGTGCTTCCAAATGTGCTGCCTTTTCGTTGTCGGTGCTTCCAAATGTGCTGCCTTTTTGTTGTCGGTGCTTCCAAATGTGCTGCCTTTACGTTGTCGGTGCTTCCAAATGTGCTGCCTTTACGTTGTCGGTGCTTCCAAATGTGCTGCCTTTTCGTTGTCGGTGCTTCCAAATGTGCTGCCTTTTCGTTGTCGGTGCTTCCTTATTCAATGGTGCATCCAAAATGTGCTGCCTTTTCGTTGGCGGTGCTTCCAAATGTGCTGCCTTTACGTTGTCGGTGCTTCCAAATGTGCTGCCTTTTCTTTGACGGTGCTTCCAAATGTGCTGCCTTTTCTTTGACGGTGCTTTCAAATGTGCTGCCTTTTCGTTGTCGGTGCTTCCAAATGTGCTGCCTTTTCGTTGTCGGTGCTTCCAAATGTGCTGCCTTTACGTTGTCGGTGCTTCCAAATGTGCTGCCTTTACGTTGTCGGTGCTTCCAAATGTGCTGCCTTTACGTCGTCGGTGCTTCCAAATGTGCTGCCTTTTCGTTTTCGGTGCTTCCAAATGTGCTGCCTTTTTGTTGTCGGTGCTTCCTTATTCGATGGTGCATCCAAAATGTGCTGCCTTTTCGTTGTCGGTGCTTCCAAATGTGCTGCCTTTTCGTTGTCGGTGCTTCCAAATGTGCTGCCTTTTCGTTGTCGGTGCTTCCAAATGTGCTGCCTTTTCGTTGTCGGTGCTGTCAAATGTGCTGCCTTTTCGTAGTCGGTGCTTCCAAATGTGCTGCCTTTTCGTTGATGGTCCTTCTATTTTTAATGTTGTTTTGACTCTAGTATTATTGTAAATGGTTCTTGATTTGACTAGCGTATTATTCCATACGGTGCATGTATATAAGTGAGTCCTAGACAGCAGGCCGCTCAGTTTGTCACTGACGTCGTCGGTGTAAGGATCACCTAGTTTGTTTCTTCTGGTGCATTAATCACGTAATTACCTATTCTTGCTAACTCGATGGCATCTTTACCGACTTTAACGACGAACTCGATGGAGGTTGTACCATCGACTGCGGGAACCTTGACGTCAGCGTCGACGATGGTGGAGCAGATCCCGTTGTCAACGTCGATGTCAACACTGGAGGAGACTTCAACAGACCTGGTACCGCCAGCAGAAGAGACTTTAATGCCGCTAGTGCTGGCTGCACAGGGAAACTCGGTGAACGCTGGTTCGCCATCAATGGAGACTTCAATGGATGCCGAATCGACAACAACTAACGAACATCGGTGCTGTTACTGCGACAAGATTTTCTCAAACAACAGCAATGCTCGACAACATGAGAATAGAGAATGTGCCAAGAACCTATATCGTAAAATGTTTGTTTGTGAGAAATGTCATAAGCAGTTTGCCAGAAAAGATAATATGAAAACGCACATGAAGGCATGCAAAGGTCCTGCTGTTCGGCAGAAAGTAAAGGTTTCGGCGCAACAACGATGCATTGATGTTCATAAGAGTATGCCTGGAGATGGTGCAACTGCGGCAACGTTAGTATCTGGATCGGGTCTGAAAGGTTCGTCTTCATCACCACGGTATCCTTGCAGCTACTGTGATACGTCGTTCGCATTTGCTCATGATGCACGAAGACATGAGCGGAGCAAATGCACGAAGAATCCATCTCGCATGAAGTTTCGATGTGATGAGTGTCATGAATGGTTTACTAGAATTGATAATTTGCGACGACATGCGAAAAACTGTAAAGGTGAAGTCCGTGTGCCTACTGCTGAACTACCTGCAGAAATTTCGACTCCTCGGTTTAGGTTGAAGGCTCGTGAGCGTACAAGCAAGAAAACCGATGTGCAGCAACCGATTGGTATGACGTCTGAACAGGAAAATAAACCTAAGACTGTGTTCGGCGCATTACAAGTGAACGATAATGGCTTCTACTTGGCGCAGTCTGCATTTCGTGGAACATTGAAGGACTACTATTATTTAAATACGTTAGGTGAGTCGAAAGACATTTGTAATTTTCTTGATGATATCAGAGAGGACATAATCAATCAGCTTACTGATGATGTAGCAACAAACGGACCTTTGAAATATAACTTGTGGTTGGACTGTATATATGGAAAGCCATATCCGTTCGATGACAAAGTGAAGAAGTGTGCATTCAAGACATCGGCTGCAGTAATTTACAGTTCTAACGATGTGAAGCAAACTGTTAAAAACGGTATCCAGAAACTCTGTCAAGAAGAGGTGGACTATGTCTGTAAAGGTTCTGGCTGGACTCTGTCTAGTATAAACCGATTGGAGCTAAGAATTAGTCATTTCACACCGCTGTGGAACTAAATGATTATAAGATTGCTGGCTTTCGCAAATGTTCCTGTAGTAGAATAGAAATTATGTAATAAATATTATGTTTGTAAAAGAACTTGTGGTGTTTAATTCCTCGAACCTGTTACTATTATGTTAAATTGATGTTATATTTAATTTTTTTTGCATCTTCCTAGATCGTACCAATGACCTTAGTCGACCTAATCGATCAGTATATAGATTACAAATTTAATTAATGAATTTTGGAACTTTTCCCGAATTTCTAGCTAAATAATTACGGATTTTCAAGATGGCGGCCAAATGACAAGATGGCGGGTGTCACAGCAATAATAAATGATTACTGCACTCTAGCGGATACGAATTAAACTAACATGTCATCGGCGCACTCTAGCCGACGATACAATGATGATGGCTTCCAGCATCGAAGACAAGATGGCGGCCATGACGTCATACTAGATGATGATAAAAAGTGGCGGGAGTCAGTCTGCCAGCACCCACCACGAGGGAAGGATCTGTCGCCATTTTTATTTTTTTGCACTCGTCGGGTTCGAACCGAGGACTCCGTGTCGTAAATGTTTGTTTTTTAAATATGTTATTAAAAATTTTATTATTTGATTTTTTTATGATTTAAAAAATTTTTTTCATTAAAATCGGATAATAAATTTAAAGATGGCGGCCGTAACGGAAATTGCAACGGTGTCGTCATAATTCAAAATGGCCGATAACACAATGCCGGAATGTTCGAGAAAACGAAATGACGTCATCCAAGATGGTGGATCCAAGATGGCCGTCGGGGTCAAGGTCAAATGTCAAGGTCACATCCTGATAGAGGCTTAACTGAGGCTTGAGTTAAGGATGCTTAAGCCTCTATCAGGACATTTCTAGCCGTTGGGATTTTTACGGAATAAATCGGGAAATTTTCCCTCGAAACGGGAATTTTTCCCTCGAAAACGGGAAGTTTTTTCTTAAAACGGGAGTTTTTGAGTCATTTTGAGTCATTTTTGAGGAATTTTGAGGAATTTTTGCCGCCGTGACGTCACAAATCCAAGATGGCGGAGCCGGCTCTCGGCTCCACCGCCTGAGGCCTGATCTAGTTCCGGCTATTATATACTACTAAGGCAGCACAACACCCGTCCACACTTATTCAGAACATCGGACAACACGACATAACACACCCGCACCCACACAAACTAATAACAGAGTACCACCCTGGTAGGCCACCCTGACTGGGCAAAATAACAAATAGTGTACAAACATCGGACACCGACCACAGTGCCATGTGAAAAATTACGGACGCCCACCAAAGTGACGTATCTGTTTATTTGTAAATAATTAAAAATTAACAGTGCAATGTGAAAATAGCTTTTAAGGACACACAAACTAAACCAATGCATATAATTAGAAAAACAAATATATGTACATAAATTTTAATATATACCAGTGCACTGCAGGAGAAGTTTTAAGAACAAACAAAATACTTGTATATATGTATGTATAGTAATTAGTTATATATAATTATGCTAATTATATTATTTTTAAGGGACATGTGAAATTGTACTATACTCCTCTTAACCAGTGATATGTAACAGAGACAGATTCTTTAACGTTGTAAGGAACATTGAGCTGATGCTCCAACAAACAAACAATTCTAAAGTTTTTAATTTTTTTTCCTTAAATGAAACAATTCTATCTGTAAATAATCTGAGTGTATATATAACTGAAATGAAAAAATATGTAATTTTCTGGCAAAAGAGCACTGAGTGCTGGTGTGTCAATGCAACCTGCATTTGTAAAGAACCATGAAAAGACAAAATAAAGAGATTTCGAAATTGAATTGAATTGACTTCCAATCCTAAGATTGTCGGTTCGATTCCCGGCAGCTGCGAATTTTTTTTTGTGCTTGTAAAAATAAATACGGCACACGCAAAATTTCAAAAGAAATAAATATATTTGAATTAATTAATGTAATTAAAAGTAAATTTATTAATTTAATTGTAGATTTCTTTTCACTCCTTCTTTGTATCCATACAAAATAGTGATAATTCAATAAAGAATATTCAATTTTATTCATAAAAGTATGCAGAGGTAGATTTTATCATACAAAAGATAGAAAATTAAAAAATATATATTCCTCAAAGAATATAATATTTTTAATGACTAAATGGTTTGGTTGCAAAAACCTATTACGGCTCAGTCTCAGGCCGAATATGATATTTCCTTTTCTTCTGGATCAATAATTTCATTAATATTTTGTTATGGCGTTGTCACGTTAAACTATCGTCCGTAAACCGACTTTACAGACAACAATTTTTTTGCTTTAATTTTTGTGAATAAAATCATTACATCGTTTTAAAGAATGCTTATAGTTGATACATTTAAATTTCATAACTGCGAAATTCTTTTATGGACATACTGTGTTATGACGGAAGTGTGGATCATTGACTGGCCATCTTTATCCCTAAAACCGAAAGTTTTAGATAATGTAAGGATGCCTGAACGCATTCAGTACTTATGAATAGGTTTTAAAACGCGTATTTGTTCCGTAAAAGCTTCCGAGTCCACTAGAGGATGCTACTGTAAAAATAAATCTGAATAATATGGCGTGGCCTGAGGCAGCGAAGGTGGTGCTCGCGCACATTGGCTGTTGGGTTTTTGATTGCTGTGGGAGAATTAAACTGGACTCCTTACGATCCGTCGCATCCGTTCGTCATCCGTCAGTCCACCATCCCATCGTCGGTGACCAAGCCAAGCTATTCACATCACTCCGCAGGCCTGTCATAATACTTTTCTTTTAAAGTGTTGCCAAATGACTGGAATGCTTAAATTGGGGATAAAATTTCTCTTGTAAAGGTAGGTTAGATTGACGATCATTGAAGTTAAGGATGTATAAATCATTAAACTCAATTTTTTTCTCTCTGATATATATTTTTTATTTACAAATTTACCATTTTTTTAATTTATTTTATATCATGGGGTATGGAGTAGGTCAATGACCAACCGCAAATTTTGGATTTTGACGTCATGGCCGCCAACTTGGCTGACATTTGCCTTAAATGTGAATGAAATATGATTATTGGATATCCCAATTACCTACATTTATACAGTTTAAAAATTCTTAAAGATTAAGAAAACTTTAAATAAAAAGGAATTTAGTAAGCCATGGATTCTGAAGACTTTGTTTTAATTCTCAGTGAGGCGGCTGATTCCCACTACTAATTCAGACAGTATGACGTCACGGCATTCATCTTGGATTTGCTCGGCTCCTAGATGCACTGCCGCCTTATTGGTTTATTTTTAAACGATAGTGAGTTTTAACGTCCGTCACCAGAATGTTAACTATTGTAGCGTTTGCCATCTTGGTCATTTTGGCAGGCCGTTATATTGAACATCTGTAATTAAAAACAAAAAAATCGGAAAATGTATAAAAACTATTAAAAAATATGTTTTAATTTACTCGATCGTTAACCATCTTACGTTCAGTTCCTCGTACGTGCTACTATTAATTTTAGCTCAGAAAACACTTATTAAAATTAATCATTCTCACTACTAACAAGGGCTGTGTACAAGACCATCGCCCCAAACGAATAAATATGTTGACACAACATCACTAATGCCTACCATGGAGGCCGTATTCGGTGTACTTTATGAATACTAGAGGGCATCTCCGAACCATGACACCTTATTGCGATACCTGGTAGGCCTTTCATATTTGTCGTTTACCAATGTAAGGCATATACCAAGCATCTCCGAACCACGAGGTATTCTTTGTCAATACTAAGTATGTAATACATCGAAGCAAAAACCAGTTCAGAGCCTGTAGATCGAGTGGCTCCGAAGCAGAAGACCCTGCTGTGTGGTGTTACTCAACACAATTTACGCTAAAGAAATGACCTTATCATTTAAAGATAACTAGTAACTAAAAGTACCCAGCAATATAATGAAAACATTTTGGATATTACGATTACATTCGCCCCTCACAATGTTAAAGCCTGGTACCCTTTTGACGGACGGTCGTATAAAATTTTCCAGGCCTTCTGATTAGCTTGAAATAATGTGATTGATGGACAGACAGGATACCAACGGACGCAACGGATTGAGAACAGTTGTAGATACATAGTGTCCATAAAATCATGTCCCAGTTTCATGATATATTATAACAGCTTAATTTAGGCTATCTACAACAAATCATTTATAAAATTGAAGGTAAACTAATCTAGTTTTTCTTACAAATGTTCAATTTGTGCAAATAAAGTTATACGGTACACATCCAACGTAAAGTACAATTCTTCCCACACTTTTGTTAACATGTCCGGAGTATTGGAAGCAATACTGTGTTTCAAATATGGCAAATTATTAGGTACCGGTGGAATGTGTACACAGTTTTTATAAAGCCCCAAAAGAAAAAAAATCGCATGGCGTAATGTCAGGTGAACGTGGAGGCCAGCGAAAAAGAGCCCTGTCGCCTCGACCATTACGACCAATACAACGATCAGGAACTTCAACGTTCAACCACTTTAGTACAAGGAGATTTCAATGGGGTGGGGCTCCGACCTGCTTCCAAATAAAGTTAACAAGTTCACCCATTAGTAAAAGGGGAAAGAGCCATTATTTCGCCCTGCAAGTGAGAAAACAATAAAGCAGTATTTGCGCATGCGCTTATCGAAAACTATTTGAGTTACCTACTCTTTAATTGTGACCTTGAACCAACACTCTAGAACGCTTACGGTTGATACTCTTAAAATTTATACCTTGGGCATTCGTTTATGGATATATTGTAGATTAATGCGCTGATAGCTTTGGGCGTTGGAAGATCGTCTCTACGCGGTCTTATCTCATGGTTTGTCCCCCCTTATCCGCACTTCCTGTCACACTGTACGGAGTGGTGCTCCACAGACCCACGGTGCGATGGCCGGAAAAGAAAGCGTTTTCTGTGGCGCTCACAAGAAACTAACTTTTCATTGACGCCGTGTCAGGCGCCCGAATAACCTGCGTTGATATATTTTTAGTTAATTTTTTTTTTGTTTGTTACGTTTTAAATGAGAAATGTAGCTTATGTTATGTTTCGTAGGTAAATATATATTGTTCAAGATTTCTTAGTTTAATAATTAGTTATTAAATTAATTAAAACTTAATATATATTAGGTTATGTCCTTAATAGTTAATATACATTTTTTTTCAAGTATTAAAATTTTTGCAAAAAACAATATTTTTTAAGTTATACTTTTTTAGACGCATTATGAAAAAATGACGAGTTAATTTTTACGAAAATTACACAGGATGAATAAAATACTACATACAAAGAAAAATTGTATATGTGTTTTAAAATCTTATTTTTTTGTGATTGATTTCGAAAACTGGTCCATATTATTATAAAAAACTATTTTAGTTAATGTTATTGAAATAAATTGTATTTATAAACATTTTTTAAGTGTATTTTCTAGTGTATTTATATAAGTGGAGTTTTGTTCCCATAAATGTATAACGATATCAGATTGCTTGTAAGCTTCCATTGTCACTGGCAGAGTGTGTCTGTGGAGGGTTTAGTAGCCTCCTGGCCGATTTCATGGGATTTTTTTTTGGGTTATGCTCCCGTATGTGTTCATTATTTGCATGATAAATTATAATTTTTTACATTTTATTTAATAAATAAATGACATTTTTTAGTTTTTAACAAATTTTCAGCATAGTTATTGAAATTAATTATTAATTTAAATTATTAAATTATTTTACTTCAGCAATAATTAATTTTTACACGTGTTTATAATACAGTTGAATACTGAGTAGTTATTTGATTTTTAAAATTTGATTGAACTTAAACATTACCAACCGTATTTATAATATTACACCAGTCCTTTTAATATTTGTTTTTTACTCATTGTTTGCAAGGAAAATTAAAGTTATTTTTAATTACGCTTAGTAAGTATAACTTCTAAGGCGTGTACGTAAGTTCATGCGCCAATTAGTTTTCTCCCGAGAGGATAAGTTTTCGTTCGTGTAAGGGATCTTAAGTAAAATGAAACGTTAGGTATGTTAGGTCAGCAACATTTAAAGCACACTAAAATACTTTTTTAAAAAAAGGGGGTTGTCTGTAAAGTCGGTTTACGGACGATAATTTTACGTGATAACGTCATAAGAAAATTTTTGATGAAAAATTGCATAATTTTTAATTTTCAAATATTATCTACAGTTTTTGCAACATTAATTTAAATAATTTGTTTAAACATCATCACGAACAATTACTTAAAAAGCCCACCTTAACCTGTTTGATATTATAGAAGATTTTCACGCACGGTGGTTGGCCGGTTCTTGCACACTCGGCTCAGGCGGGACGTGACAATTTTTCGTGCGTGTAGCCGGCGTTCAACGATTTATAAGACGTTATCACGTCAAAAAATGCATGAAACCGTGCGAGACGGTGGTTTTCACTCCGACGGCGCAGATGCGCGAACGAAAGCTACGGGCGAGCTTCGGAAATGTTCGGGAGGAAAGAGAACTGTCCGGGGCTTAATGAATCTCAAGAGTCTTCCCCTCTCCCCGGGAGCGTGGACCGCGCCACGTTTCGGCGACAACGCCTGTCGCCGGGCGCCCGGGCCAGTCCGCGGGACACGACCGTGGCGCGCGCAACTTCCCGTGCCGCGCGTCGATTATCGCTCGCTCTCTGCGTATCGATTAGTGCCCGCCATCGACCAGTGTCTCGCCGCTGGACCCGTGTCGCTAGAGGACACAGGACACTCGCCGAGAGCACGATCTAACAGGTTGGTCTCCCTGCTTTTCGTACCGCACGCGCTTATATGATTGTTAGCATAAGCCTTGGTAACGAACAAATTCGTGTGTCCTCATGTTACATCTGCAATTATAGGTAATACGAAACTCGGGCACCACGAATTCTTTACAATAATGCCGAGCGTGATGATAGTAATACAACAATTATGATTCAACTACATTTCTTGGAGCGAATCATATTTTCCGCACCCGCCGCTAGACGCTGCGCTGACTATTGAATAATACCATTTGCGAAGCAAAAATTTTAACGGTATAATGAAACGGCTCTGATAAAAGCAAAAATAAAAAAGATTTTAAAAAACTAAACCCTGTCTCTCGACCTGATTTTGCACAAGGAATTTTATTAAAACGCTGCCCATCTTGTTAAAGTTTATTAAACAGTAAATAACATAAGTTCACCTTTTGCTTGCGCCATCCACAACATATGGCAGATCTGTGGTTACGCATTTCTGTTCTATGCTACTTTCGTTACATTCGCAAAATTTAGTTTACCGAGAGTAAAGATGTTACGGTAGTGTAGGGCAAGGCTATGAATCATTAGAGCGTGACGAAAATGAAAAGTGCAACACTCTGGAGTGGGAAGTTCGATGTGGAGAAGGGTAGGTGTAGTTGAATATCGAATAAAGTAGAGAATAAGATAACTGCAAGAATGTTTTGAAGGTTTTTCGACACAAAGTTTGTTACAATTGTGAACCTCCATTGTACACAATTTTCTTTATAGTTCAATTGTGTCACTAAATATCAGGTTTTATGGTTCAAATTATTATTAACGTGACAAATTTCTCTTTTTACGCGCATGGTTAAAACCTACGACTGATTTTGGTTTTTGTTATTAATGATTAATGTAATTAGTTCATTTATAAGTAGTTTGATTTGGTATTTCCTGCACCTGATTTCCCCTGGAGGAGCCGGAGGTGCTGACTATCATCTTGGATTGTGGCGTCATGGCGGACATCATGGATGACCTTGACCTTTGACCTTGAACTTTAATATTTTCAAAAATTACTTAAAATTTGCCAGTAGTATAGAATAGGGCATACTCGGACAGGCGCAGGTGCAAGGAGCGAGTGAACGGCGGCCATTCTAGATTTATGACGTCACAGCGGCAATCTTGGATTACCTTGACCTTGACCTTTAAACTTAAAAATTTGCAAAATTAGTCAACATTTGCCCAAAATTCGCCAAAATTTCCATTTTTTTGGAAAAAAATTTCTGCCAAAAAATTTTACAATTTGAAAATTAGGATTTCTAACACCTCAATATAATTTTTGCTTTAGAAAGAACACAATGTCCTAAAAACGGCTTAAGAATCCATGTCTTAAGCCTCCGATATGCCATTTCTAGGAATAAGGATACCATGACCGCCATTTGGAATTAATACGTCACCGTTGCAATTTCCGTTACGGCCGCCATCCTGAAAATCCGTAATTTGTATGTAAATAGACAGGAAAAAATTTTAATATTCATAAAAAAATCAAATTTAATAATACAAATTAACAAACAAATTATTTAAAAAATTATTATGTACACTTACGCCATGGAGCTCGGAGTCCTCGGTTCGAACCCGACGAGGTAAAAATAAAAAAATTAGATCAGGTCCTATCTCCATGGAAGCCACTGGCAGACTGACATCCCACCACTTATGTCATCTAGTATGACGTCATCGCCGCCATCTTGAAAATCCATAATACTTATGTTAGAAAACCTGGAATAATTAAAAAATATATATATATTAATTAAAATTTTAAAAAAATATTACTGTAAAACCACTGTTGCACATATCGTTATGGCCGCCATCTTGAAAATCTGTAATTTTTATGCTAGATAATCCAAAAAAAATTCCAAAAATTATTTAAAAAATTGTCTACTTCAAATTTTTTTTAGTTATTCAAACGATTTCGGTTTACGGTTCGATTTCCGGCAAGAGTAAACCAGTAATTTAATAATGTAATTTAAAAAATTCTCAATAAAAAGTAATAAAAACGTCTTACAACACTCGTCATTATGAATTATGTCACCACTGTATCAATTTCTGTTACGGCCGCCATCTTGAAAATCTTTATTTATTATCCGATTTTAATGAAAAAGTTCCAAATTCATTAAAAAATTAACTTATTAGAATAATGATTGATTAGATAGATTCCCGTCCTTGGTTCGAAAAAGAAAAAAGAAAGAAAAAAACGACAGATTCTTCCTCCACAGAAGCCACCTACAGACTGACTTCTCACCACCAATACCAAGGTATATATCGTAAAACTGGTATGAAGTCATGTCCGCCACCTTGTCTTCGTCAGCTGGAGGCCGCCATCTTGTTTTCGTCTGCTGGAGTGTGCTGATGCCATGTTAGTGTAATTTTCTGTTCACCTTACCTTTGACCTCGACTGTTGGCATTGAACTTTTACCTTGACCTTGAACTTTGACTTTGATCTTGAAATATAACCTTTACCATGAAATTTAACCTTAACATCGAAATTTGACCTTGACCTTCAAATTTGACCTATATCTTGAACCTTGGCCTTGAAATTTGACTTTGACCTTGATGCTACCAGGAGCCACCACCTGCTATAGGACATTGCCACCACATCTTGTTTTCATCTGCTGAAGGACACCATCTTGTGTGTACTCGTCTTATAGAGTGCATTATCATAATTCTTGTTTTATTCTAACCCGCTAGAGTACAGTAATAACTTTTTTATTACTGAGCCACCCGCCATCTTTAAATTTGGATGCCATCTTAGAAATTCGTAATAATTAACCTAGAAATTCAGGAAAAAGTTCAAAATTCATTAAATAAATTTACAATAAATATAATGATTAATTAGATCGATTATGTCCTTACTACAATCCTGGACAATGCAAAAAATTAAACATAACAATTTAACATAATAGAGACATGTTCGTGAAATAAAACACCACAAGTTCTTTCACAAAATACATTTCATTACTTAATTTATATTCTACTACAGGATCACCTGCGAAGGTTAGCAATCTTACAAATATTTAGGTTTACATAGGCGTGAAATGACTAATTCTTAGCTCAAATCTATTTATACTAGACAGAGACCAGCCAAAAACCTTTACTGACATAGTCCTCCTCTTCTTAACAGAGTTTCTGGACACCGTGTTTAATAGTTTGCTTCACATCGTTAGAACTGTAAATTACTGCAGCTGATGTCTTCCCGTTTTGAGAGAAAATGTATCATTTCAATTCTCAAAAAGGTCAACAGCTTGAAAATTCCTAAATGTGGCTTAAATTCTCCGGCGACAAGCCACCATAAGCAGCACCTTTACAATTAGGATGCCAAGGCCGCTATTTTGAATTATGACATCACCCTTTCACTTTTCGTCACTAAGAGGTCACTTACCCTTCTTACTGCACTCCATTTGACTGCCTTGAAGTCTAGCAACATCCTTTTATACCGCCAGCCCCCCTTTCTGGTGGAATGGACTCCCATCCATTTGAAGTGTCGAGTCATCAAGTTCGATTTGATACCTGATTCTCCCATAACAATGGCGTCTTAGTTACACCACTTCACGCAGGTGGGACTTTGGAAACATGCCGAACCCTCCTGAGGCGCTGAGGAAGGGGGAAGCAGAGGGAGGGTGGTAGTGAGGTGCCGTTGCTAATCCGATTAGGCATTTAGCACTAATAGACCACACATCACCCGCGGGATACTGAGCCAGCTGGTTGGCCAGGCGGGCCGCTAACTTATGGCCTCGTCTCTAGTATGCTCGTACCACTGCTACCTCCTTAAACTTGTTCGTCCCGAACAGGTAACAATGCGCTGCTGTTGCCCATGATTCGGGAAATTGTACTGGATATGATCCACTTCTTGGCAGAGGTATCATCGTTGCCGTCCTGCAACTCTTCGGGACGATAGGTCTGCTTTGAGATTATTCTGTATACTTCGTCCTTCTGTACTTGTTGTGGCGTCTCCTTTTCTGTGAGGCAGTTCCGTTGGGTATGTTCCCGTTCCGGGCACCTCCAATGAATACACCCTAGTTCCCGGCAGGCAAAGCACCGTGCGCAACTTCCTGTTCCTTGAACCTGCGAATTGTTCTCCTCCTTAAACCCATTATCACATCGGTGTACTTCTTACTTTGGTTTCCATCCTTCTTCCTCCAGTTTCCTCTCACGATTTGGGCAGTCACGCTAGACATGCCTCCATTCTCAACATGCGAAGCACCGTGGGTGCCCTCCAGACCTCTTAAGCTGTGACCCATGTAACAGCTTTCTTAAGGCCCCGAGGCTATTTCCTTCGTTAGTACTGGAACCGGCAATAATAATGAGGTTAGATTATATCACAGTTCGCTTCACTCTGATGCTCATGTTTCGTGAAGCAATGTAGTCGCCTTTAATTTCCATGGCAGGGAAAAGAGCAATGCAGATATTTTTATTGCGGGCCAAACGAAGGGTTTGATTAAAACTCTGCATCCTTGAGTTCATCTATAAATGCACTAGTAGCTAGCTGTTGGAACTCTGCAGGTGTCTCTGTGTAAGTAAGATGTACAATCCTCTCAATATTAGCCTCTAACTTCTTAAGTGTTTCTGAGTATCTCTGTTGACGTGTCTTCAAAGCGGTCTTGTATGCTTCGTCCTTGTGTCGATCACCATACCTCAGCTCCAGAGCTTCCACTAATACAGCATAGTCCATGTGGTCCGGATCTGGTATGGTCTGAAGCAGTTCAATTGGGGGTTCTCACGAGACCAAGACGAGATCTGTAGCTTTCTCTTCCTCACTACAACCAGTTCCTGCTGCAGCTGCTGCGAGCTGTCATCTGTACACCGTTCACGAAGACTGAATATTGGAGGGATGGCTTGGATTTTGAGTGGCCGCTGGAAGTGACCTCCACTTTAACATCCGGAGATACTCTTCTGGGTTGCAGAAGCTGTGGCTTCTTTAATAATCCGATGGCTCTCCTCGGTTACAGCTGATACACATTGTCCGGTGGTCTCTCAAGCTGAGCTAGCTGTTGTGCCATCATTTCACCATGTTCGGCTTGATTCTGCTTCAAAGTTTGCACCGCTCCTTTGAATTGAATGCTGGTTTCGTCAATCTTCCTTTTGATTTCTTCGTGGGCAGTCACTAGCTCACCTGGCTCTCATTAATTCAGCAAAGAAAGCCATTATGTTCCTAAATTCGTCAGCCGCCATCTTCCTCGTCAACATGCACTAAAACGTAACTGTTACTTATGGCTTTTAACCTTACTTAAATTTCACCTACGTCATAGCCTAAGCTTCTAATAAAAACTAACACTATCTTCATCACACTAAAAACTAACACCAACTAACTACAGTTCTTATCACGAGCTTTATTTATGAACAGCTAAATTCTTTTATTTATTTACTTCTGACACCAAATGCTACGAGTGAGAAAACAGGTTTGAAAAGGATAGCCCAATTAATTAAATACAGATTTATTTATCAACTACTACTTATAATATTAATAAAATTACAAAATTTTTTTTTTTTCACAAATTAATGACTCCTTCATTTAGTCCTCTCTCCACTGGAGCTCGACTCGACAATGGCTCTCTCTACTGCTCGTCTCTTACCACTCACCTCTGTCCCAACACACTGCCTCGCACCTCTCACTCGTCCGTCGCACACAACACAGGCCCGATGTACCCGTTTAAGCTCACGAAGCCCGTGGCTCGCCATCCACTTTCGCTCGCTAAGGGGTCACTCGTCCTCTTCACTTCACTCCTGGAGGCTGGCATCACCTTTTTTATACCCCTCAGCCTCCTTCTAGAATGGTCTCGCTCATTTGAAGTGTTGCATCATCAGGGTTGACTTGACACGCAGGTGTGGCTCTGGGAATGTGCTGAACCCTCCAGAGGCGCTGATGAATGAAGAAGGGTGAGGGGATAGTGAGGCGCCATTTGCTAATCCGATTACTCGTGTCGTTATAATGGACAGCGCTCCACCTCTGTGTTAATAGGCCGGCTGGATAGGCGGCCCTCTGGCCTGTCTCGTGGTTCCATCTCTAGTATGCCCGTAACACTATATTCCTTCGTCACTAACACAACCTGGTGCATAAAAAAAGAAATACTTTTCCAGATATCATTTGTTTGCTTCAACAAATTGTTCATACTCTATATTTAGACCATTTAAAAATTTTAACAGTAGTAAATACACATTAAAGAATGTAAACAGCAATTAGCACGAATTTTAGGCATATTCATTTATATAAAAATAAAGTTTAAAATCAATTATGGAAAAAAAATACTCTTCGTTCTCGTCGTATTCTTAAATGCTCTTTGTAAACAGGTACCACTCGTACATCTTGAACAGTTTTTTTTCAATTCGCGTTGTTTTATTTTTTTATGTGTACACATCTTAGTACTCAGAATACGGCTTTTTATAGAGTAATTTCTTAATAATGGAACGGAAATCGATGAGCCGAAACGTGACACAAAGATGGCGGACCCACGAGTAGCTACATAAACTCGTATATAGCCACTTTTGTAAACATTAGGAAACATACCAAACTTTTTGGTGTGCCAAATTATATTTTATGGTAGTGAAACTACCCCAGAATATATTTTATAAAATTAAATAGTCATAGTAGAAAGTAATCTCATTATAAAATACTTAAGAAAACTGGCATTACAATGAGTACAATACCTTCATGCTCCTTGCTACATGTGAACGGGCTGGGTAGCACTGCGGTAGAGCGCGCTCTTGTTTACCCCAAGGAATGTGGTTCAATTCTAAATTCCTTAAAAATTTTTACTCTTTTTAATAACATTAAAATATAATGATATTTTATGATAATAATGTTGGATTAGCTAAATAATTTTAATATTTGTTCGAAGGAAGTATTTACACGACTGATTGCAGTCGTTTAAGCAAAAACAACTATACAAACATTTACTTAGTGCTATGATATGTGTTTTAAAAAGGTTTCAGATTAATATTTTAGTAATTCCATGCAAGTATAACTTCTAAAATGTGTGGACACTTTATAATATTAATAATTTAGTGAATCTTATCAACTGGGGCAGTATTTTAATAAAATTCCTTGACGGTTCAAAGTTTCAAAGCCAGAGTATATTATTTTTTGGATTTTCTTTTCGCTTTAATCTGAACCGTTTCTAATAGTTTAAAATACCATTTGTTTCGTGCTGCCATATGCGGATGATGTTGGCAAGCAACGTTTACGATTCAGGCTGCAAATTCAAGCTGTGTGCGCAAAAGTAAGTGTGTGATTTGCGTCTAGAAATTTTGGTATGAACTTGAAAAGCGAATATTTTATTTTATTAGTATATTTATAATTTTCGGAATTATTTTAAAGAATTCTACTTTAAAAATCGTGTCCAAGTTACTTATTATATATATTTTGCAACATAGGCAATATTAGAACCCATGAATTTGCTCGTTACCAAGGTTAGATGTTTACACACCACTAGCGGGTACTGCAGATTTTTTAAAAATTAAGCTGAACGTTTTACTTTTACTAAAGCATATTAAGCGTCTACTATCTCAGGGTTGTATTAGGACTTTTTGACTGTAGTTCGTTGTTCGAGATCCCTTTATCACCTTATGTGTGTGTTAGTTAAACTTCGGTGAATAGACACTATCATTTTATCGGCTTTGTTTATGTACCTACTGATTGTGGTTAAGTTCATGCGTCCGGCAACTAAAGTCACTCCAATGACTAGTGATGAAAACTGTGCCTTATTTTATCCTCACTAAGACGATAACCTTCTAATTTATTTTTAATTACCAATAGAACTGTGAGATTTTCTGACAGTCCGAGATTCTTACATTTTTTTAATTTTTTTAAATTACTAGTTACTTTCACGGACATAAACTGTGAAATTGAAGTTAAAATTTGTTTCCATTGAAGACGCATTTATTCTTGCTTACAATACCGTATGATAATATTCAATCGAGGGAAAACGTACAAAATTACATTCACATACACTAATTACATTTTTTTCGATCACCTTCGCTGTCTTATTTTGATAGGGACCACTGTGACTGAGATATAAGATACTCATTAAAGCGTCCCGCATTCGATTATCGGTGGTGTTTGACCCGATATTGTCACCAGTGGATACCGTGGCCGACGTTGCCGTGAACCAGTTGGTTTGCTCGAGGTACTCCCGTGTCTACCCCGTCATTCCATTCCTATTTTACGACAGCGACAACCTTTGCAGCGTATGTAGACAAGCGTTTATTGAAACATTATACAGACGCTTAGGATTCCATTTTAATTTCTTACTTATTTTCAAATAGCTATTGCTCGGAATGCGTTGCAATGCCTCAATCGATTTTTTTTGAAGTGACAAAGTCTAATAAATCGATGAACGCTGGCTGCACGCACGAAAAATTGTCCCACTACGGATGTCCCACTACGGATGTCCCACTACGGATGTGTCCTGTTTTTTTTTCCTAGCCTAAGTTAATTCTAAGTGTGTAGGGGAGGGTCCAGGTTAAGGGAGGACCTAAGTGTGTCTCAGGCCGAAGCCTATACACTCTACCATGCGGGTTTTTAACCATGCAGGACAAGGGCGCGTGCATCGTGTGCTATTGGGGTTTACAGGCCAGCCATGGCTGCAATTGGCGCCATGACTGACGCCCCATTGGTCGCCCAGCTTAAAAGCTAGCTAATGTGACCCAGGTAAAACCTGCATAGACACAGGGAAAACCCTGGGCCGGTTCATGCGGGGATCAAATAACATGCATTAAACAAGCAGGTAACTACTGGAAATGAGGAAGAAGGGTCCAGGTAAGAAGAGTTGGAGGGGCTGAAAAATCAACCATGCTGGAGTTGGGTGCTTGGGCCTTGCGGCCCGCATTTAAAGGTTGGGAACTCCTGGGTTATTATTAACCAGGGGCGCATGCGCCCCCAGGGGCGGGCGACTTCACTCGTCGGCCCAGCCACAGCTGCCCAGGCAGCCACAGTTAAAACAGAAGTGGGCAGACGAGCCAGTAAACCGGCTCTAACTGCTGGCTCTCGGAGCGAAAGGCAGCCTGACATTGCGCCATCTTCATCTTCCTTTTTCCAGTCAACAGCCAACGACCTTTCAAGCCAGGGTGGGGGTAAGTCTTTCAGCCGAATGAAGTATCTTGCGAGTCGGACCCTCTTGCCCCCTAATTCCCGGGTCGGTTGAAGGTCGCGCCGCCCAGGCTACCACTGGCTCCCAACAGGGCCCCAACTTGAAGGCGCCGCCATCTCTTCCTTCAGAATTCCGATGCTGTTCAGTTCCGTTGCGCGCGCGCCAGTCCACAGCTCTGAAAGTTCCAGCCCGCAGTTCGTCTACACTTCGCATCCAGGGCACATCGAGCTCCCCTGCGGTGCCTTCGCCGACGAAGCTGCTTTCTGCCGCGCGCCGAGCTACATTCAGGCTACCTTTCTCCCCGACAGCCGTGATAACGACTCCACAGGCCGGCCATTGGTCCGCGGACTGCTATTGGTTATTCACAGCCACCCCAGCGAGATTGCAACTCTCGGGCTGGGCTCCCGTATCCGCCACCCGCGGGACGCGGTCGGTAGCAGTTGGCGCTGCTAGGCCGCCCCCAGCACGCACACAAAACCAACACGCACTGCCAGCCTTCGGTTACCCAATAGGTCGCAGGGAACTCCCAGCCAACAGCCCGCGAGAGAGATGCGCACGCCCCGAGAGACGACCACCGACATGTGTCCTGTTTACGCATGCGTCGCATCTCTCTGGTATGTTGCGGACGGTACAGAGAACTCGGCCGGCACGTGGCGGCGTACTGCTCAGGTTTCACCCCGCCATGCTGCAGGGATAGGCGTGTCGCGCCGGTTGGATCACGCCTGCGCATGTCGCCACACACGTCTTGGGGCAGACGACAACATAGCGGGGTTCGAGGTTATTGTTGTGCACCGCGCCACGGGAGTATATTCGCAAGGAAATGGCGTTCTTACAAGTACGTATTATTTTAATTACTAGTGTAAATCAGTATATTTAAACAGTGTTGTATGAGTATTTTTTTAGCTGTGTAACTAAATATTTATTGCTGGTATGATACTTTTCACGCTTTAGTTTGACATTGGTAATTATTTCTCATGAGTTATTATTTGATCAACTAAATCACACACTGTATTATAGTTATGAGCCCACGAGCGTGTAAATATTTCGAGCCAAACAGAGAATATGCTAGTTAAAAGAAATTCAAACAAATATCGTGCGTGGAATATTATTAATTTATTACACCTGAAACAATTGTTTCGAATCTGGCCTCGTGGCTGTGCGGTTAGCATCGATGACTGCTAATCGATAGGTTGACGGATCAAATCCTGGCGGCTGAGTTTTTTTTTGTACTCGTAGAAATAAATACGGCGCGCATGACACTTAAAATTTATAAATATATTTGAATTAATGAATGCAAATAAAAGTAAATTTATCAATTAAATTATAGATTTCATTTCACTCCTTTGTATCCATACAAAATAGTGATAATTTAATAGAAATTATTTTATTTTATTCATAAAAGTATGTAGAGTTAGATTTTATCATAGAAAAGATAGAAAAATTAAAAAAAAAATTCTTACTCAAAGAATATAATATTTTTAATGCCTAAATGGTTTGGTTGCAAAAACCTATTACGTCTCAGTCTCAGGCCGAATATGATATTTAATTTTCTTCTGGATCAATCATTGCATCAATGTTTTGTTATGACGTTGTCACGTTAAACTATCGTCCGTAAACCGGCTTTACAGACAACCATTTTTGTTTGTTTGTTATTTGTTTGAAGTAGCTACACATATACACAACATCTATCGCTCTCCTATAACTCTCTATCTCTTTATCAATCTTATAAATGGTAGAAATTACTATTTGTGGTAGTATTTATTTTGTCACGAAATCCATTTTTTTTTTCATTCGATATCGACACCACGGGAGTGCTGCTCTGGAACCAGGTGTAGCAGCGCTGTGAGTTGAGGTAGCTGTAGTTGCCGAGCACACCAGAGACTTAAAGTACTAACTTTTCCCAGACCCCTGACGACGCTTTGAGAAACGACATAGAGCCTGTTAATAAGTGAGAACTAACTTTTTTCTTCAATACTATAGTGGAATAACCGACTTACTCTTTAAACTGACTATTATTTCATTATAAAGAAAAAATAGCAATTCATATTTGTCCAGAGTAGAACTTTCGCAGTGACATTTGATGTCGAATCCCCCGGCCGGTACCACCGCAACCGCTATGTCCCTGCATTTTAAATCTGTAATATCTTCGGAAATATTCATTTAAGTTACATGCTGCAAAAGGCCATATTGATCTATATTAAATGCAAAATGTATTTAAGTTACTTAATTGGATAAGGATAAAAACTGTATTGCTTAAAATCGCTTCGTAAAAAACCATTATTTATCGTAAGAAGTAAAGGATAAAAAAAATGGTTATTGTGGGTTATCCCTAAGAGATAGACATATTTCATCGCGGACTTTATGTAGACCTTTTAAAGTTGTACAGTACTGTAGTACATTATTTTGATCTATCTCGTAGGGTCAGCCAGCGTTTGCAATGTAAGCGCCAAAATTGTGATTATTTACATCACTTTAGAAACCTCTAAAATTATCAGTGTTTCTTTACTGTATTATGCATGTATTATACAGATAAACCTTCCTCTTGAATCACTCTGTCTATTAAAAGAACCGCATCAAAATCCGTTTGCGTAGTTTTAAAGATCTAAGCATACATAGGGACAGACAGACAGCGGTAAGCGACTTTGTTTTAGACTATGTAGTGACAACAATTAATAACAATCAGTAATTATTTCACGATTGATGATACAAATTTTTACATGATGTGATAATTAAGGAAAATAAAAATCATACAGGGACACACACAAGTTTTTACATATTTTGTTATCACGGACACAAAGGAATTTGTTCATAAAATAAAATAAAATAAAATAAAATTTCTCAACCTTTTGTGATTGTTTTACAAATGTAAACATTATCTATTTAATTTCAAAAAAAAATCGTGGGATTCTATTTTTCCGGAACACCTCTTCAAATATGGCCGGCGGAAATGCAAGTCAAAATGCAAGTGGGTTGGAATTTGGTTAATACTTGCGTTGCGATGTTGCGCCTTGCGTAGTTTGTAACGCCGGCCCTAAGACCAGAGACCGTGCTTGTGCGAGGCAACGCAGACGGACAGCCTCCGCGGGACAGACAGGCCTCGTCCTCAGCAGTCTCATAGTCACCCCTCCTCCTTGTTCCACCGCCCCTCCTCCTCATTGGCCAATCTTCCCACTCCGACCATCTCCTTGTGCAACCACAGCTGGCCGGCGCGATACCTCCCTGCGTTCGGCAACTGATTCTTCTCAACCTGGGCTCTCTCACGTCATGTTCATTTATCATGTGTAACATCTTAGCTCTCGGTATACGGCATTTGCCAGGAGTAATTTCGTGAATTAAACGGAAGTCGCAGGGAACGCAAAAGTGTAACCACGGTGCTGCCTTCCGTGGCGATTGGAACGAACCAATTGTTCACAAAGGCAAGGGGATACTTTTTAATATTAACCGTTTAATAAATTTGTAAAATATGCGCAGTATTTTAAAACAATCCTTGTCCAAAGTCGCACTGGCAAAACGAATTATTCGTTAGTCGACGTAGGTGCGCCGGCAGCGAGTTCTAGCGGCAGGTGCGGAAACTACGTGTGATTCGCGTCCAGAAATGTAGTTGAAAACAAAATATTCGTCACGGACTGCATTATTTTTAAGTGTTCGACGTTAAATTTCCTGTCCGAGTCTCGTATTGTAAGTGTATTTGCAACATGAGAACACGTGAATTTGCTCGTTACCGAGGTTAGATGTTACACATCACTGGCGAGTACTGAAAACCTCGCTCGCATTTTTTAAATTTTAATATTTCTTCATTACTATTACTAAAGGGCAAGTTTAACAAGATATATCTCTTGTATTTGTTGTTCAGTCACAAATATTTTAAACAGTTATTTACTAAGTGTGCTTTAGTTTCTGTAAAAAATATATATGTCTGAACAAAAAATTCAAGATAGGTTCTAGCTAATAGTGTGTTCTCGCGGGGTTTTGGCGCCTATTCTCTTCGCAGTAGATATCAGGAACGCTGCTACTGGATTGACTACCCAGACTGATAATCCAGCTAGCACGTCACTGCACTGTGTTACTGTCCAGAGTAATTATTAAAAGGACATTTGGTATTGTTGTGTGACTTGTGGAAATTTGCATTACTTATGTCCAGGTCATTTTTATAATTCACTGATGTTTACTATAAATGAAATAGTAATAGCTGGAAAACATATGATTTTAATGGGTTCTTGAATATGGGCGTGAAGTTACTGTTAACATGTAATTAGGCGAGAAGGACAACCAAAATAATGTATTTTGTACGTTAACTTTTGTTCAGAAATAGGTGTCGGTAATTATATGCAAATGACGTCACAGGAACACATTGAATACCATGCCGGGTCTAGCTATACGCTGTCGGAGGCTTGAGGCTCTCTTCCCAGGACCTCCAGGTGGTCTGCTGCTACGCTGGAACACTGGACGCTGGAAGCTGTAATTGGCGAACTACAGAAGATCTGAGGTAGCCGGGTGTCTGGCTGAAGAATCGACTTCCCTCTCGTCCTAGAAAGTCTGGTTTAATTTGGATCGGTCTCACCAATCGTCGTGGCCGATCGTAGCTGGCGCTGACATCAGTCGTCCGTAAACACTACGGGACGAACGGGACCGACGCGGAAGTTGGCACTCGATGTCGCCGATACTCCCTATCTAAGACTTATTCAGTCCAGAACTATTCTCCCAACTCGTAGAATGGAGAATTCTAAATAGTACACGACCGTGGATGACGCGAATCTTCAATTCCTGGGGCGGCAACCAAGGCTTTGGTTCGCCCCAGCCCAAGAAACGTCTTCCCGCTGCAAGATGGCGATGGCGTCTCCCCTTTCTTCTTCCTTCTAACTATTTATTTTCCGTCCCTAGCAACCAAGGAGCTATAAGGGCATCAGCAAACCAAATTAACTGCATAGTGAAATAAAACTTGGATATTAGCGTGTCAGAGTGCTGAAATAAAGCAAATGAATAAAGTTTCCAAAGAATAATGCTTAGAAGACCCTGGAGTTAAAATGTGTGTTGTCTCTGGCAATAAGATGTGTTATATAGGTTAACTTTGGTTGTCCTCTTTACAATAAAATAATTAAATACATAAGATCGGCTCATGAAATATACAATTAATGTTACAATAATAATCAAAATAATAATAATAATATATCTGTAAACAGTTGTACTGGTTACAAGGTATGGTGTTAAATTTGCAATAATAGTCCTTAACTATTAGTAATGAGGAGAAAAAGAAAATCACATAGCATGAGAGACTTCACCTCTGTCTCACTTGCCAAGTTACCAAGTTCTAAATATTTCAGGGCTTTAAGAGCCAATTTATTCCTGTATTTTTCATGTTGTATTCCATCTAAGATTTAATAAGATTATGTTAACTAAATATTATATGGTAGCGGTAAAGTCACGCAAAAGTTCATAACGATGACCACCTGAGTAATCTTTTCCAGCACGAATATAACGTTTAGTAAACATTTATGGCGGTATTAAAAGACGTTAAGATAAGGTAGCGAATACGCACTGACTTTTTGGGATAAAACAGTTACCTAACCAGTAAATCGTATTCCAGAACGCGTCCAAACTGAATTCCAGTAAGGAAACAAATCAGGAACCATTTTAATAAACGGTGCCTGCGTGAGGCTAGTAACAGGTTTCCACGTATTCTAGCAGAGTTTTTGCAACCATCGAATCAATCGTTACGGTAAAACTACAAGAGATAGTATCACAATCGCACAAAAATAGAACGGCCTTTCTCATTTTCTCAAGTACAATTTACGTTACGATTATTTGTTGCTATGTCCATTGAAGTGTACAGAATGTATTCCAGAATAGTTTCGCTATCATATAATTTCATTTTGTACAGCAACAGGCTTGGTACGTCCTCTGATTATCACAAAAATTACTATATAGGCCTACGGGTTAATGGTGCCAGACACGGGTCCGCCATCTGGACTAAATCAACTTTAAAAAGTGAGCTCTGCGCATGCGCGGAATTTGGGCACAGAGGGACGGATGAAACACCGAAATCCGTTCCCTAAAAACAATGACTGACCGTGTCCTGTCGAGCACTAGGAATACTGTTAGGGTACAGGTGTAGCATATATAACACCTAAACCCTTATGCTTGGGTCTTGGAATACGGACCTTAGAGGCATTATTTGTAACCGAGCAACAAATACAAGAGAGCAATTGGAATAAATTAACAGGACAGACCTTAAATAATAGCAAAGACGAGAAAAATATACAACCGTCTCGGTGTGTGAGGGAGACATAAGTAGGAACCCGAAGATACCACACTGGTTTAAGCCATTAATAATTATTTTGTATAATTTATGTATACAAATAGCATCGGAAATGCCCAGATCTCAATTAAGTGCCGATGGCTTCACAAGAGGAACTACTCATTTCACCAGTCACTGTTAACTTCAGGCATTCCTTATAATGTGCATACTATGCTTTAACGAAGTACAATTTTGGAAATAAAAAGTAAATATATTTTAAGCCAAACAGTTAAAATCAAAATTGCGTCTTTCAGTTCCTATTACTATTCGTTGAAGTCCCCGCCCACAAGGGCACACATACGATGTGCAGAGTTTCAGAAGAAAACCGCGATTGAAAAGTGCTCAACACAGAGGGAAAAAATCACTACTTCTAAAACCAGTTGCCAAGAAATAGCTTGTAGTACTACAAGAAATATATTATAACTTTAAACAACACACGGCTATTGTTATATTCTCATATATGATATACTTTTTTAGAGATGATTCTGAGTATTACTTACAAAAAATTGACGCATTATTTTATATTTTGATTGATTTTCATTTAAGCATAGATGCATTTTTAACCAATGAAAAATATAATAAAATACTCAAGTAGTATGTAATAGCCCGAGCTGGCACATGGCTTCTGGCTGTGGAGCTGGGAGCCGAGCCACCATCTTGGATTTTGACGTCACGGCGGCCATTTTTGACTCAAAATTCCTAAAAAATGACTCAAAATGACTCAAAATTTCCCGTTTTGAGGAAAAATTTCCTGTTTTCGAGGGAAAAATTCCCGTTTCGAGGAAAAATTAGGATTTCGAAAAACCACAAAAGTCGTTTTGCCTTAAAAACCACGAAATTCCTAAAAGAGGCTTAAGCATCCATGTCTACAGCCTCCGATAAGCCTCTGACGTCATCTTGGATTATGACGTCACCGTTGCAATTTCCGTTACGGTCGCCATATTGAAAATCCGCAATTTTTATGTTAGAAAATCGGGAAAATTTTTAAAAATCATAAAAAAATTTAAATAATCGAATTAAATTAAAATGTTAAAAACCACTGTTGCAGTTATCGTTATGGTCGCCATCTTTGATTATATAAATGTTGCATATTTCGTTACACCCGCCATCTTGGTTGAGTACCATGTCATGCTTACACTTTATGTTACGACCACCAAATTGGAACCTATTAATGTTGCAACTACCGTTATGGTCGCCATCTTTAAATTTAGACGCCATATTGGAAATCCGTAATTTTTATGTTAGAAAATCGGGAAAAATTCCAAAATTCGTCAAAAAATTAACTTAATAGAATTCTGATTGAATTTATCGATTCCCGACCTTGGTTCGAAACCGTGGAGGGCAAAAAAAACACATCAGATCCTTCCTCCACAGAAGCCACCTACAGACTGACCTACCACCACCAATAACAAGGTATTTACCATCAGCTGGTATGACATCATGTCAGCCATCTCGTCTTTGTCCGCTGGAGGACACCATCTTGTTTTCGTCTGATAGAGTGTGCTAGTGACATGTTAGTATAATGTTCTGTTCAAAATAACTTTAACCTTGTATATTGACATTGAACTTTGTCATTGACCTTGAACTTTGACCTTGACCTTGAACTTTGACATTGACTTTGACCTTGAACTTTGACCTTGACCTTGTACTTTGACCATGACCTTGAAATTTGACCTTGACCTTGAAATATGACATTGACCTTGAAATTTGACCTTGACATTGATCTTTGACTTTGACCTTGATGTCCATCATGGATCCGTCATTTTATGTTCAGTACATGCTACTAGGAGCTACCACATGCTAGTGGTCATTGTTACCATCTTGTTTTCGTCTGCTGGAGGTCACCTTGTGTGTACTCGTCTTACCATCATGCTAGTTTTATTCTAACCTGCTACAGTGCAGTAATCATTAATTATTACTGAGGCGCCCGCCATCTTGAAATTTGACCGCCATCTTGAAATCATGTAATTATTTAGCTAGAAATGCGGGAAAAATTCCAAATTGTCTCCGCAAAAATCAATTATTAATTTACAAATTTAATCGTTGGATTCCTGTCCACGGTTCGATTCTTGACCAGTGACAGTTGTAACTTATTATTAAAAAAATGTTAGGTTCTGTTTTCCATTACCTTTCGCGGAGTTTATTAATCATTCACTCTACGAAAAACAACTCAAGTCAATATACCTGACCATCGAATTAATACAGTGCCGATTAGCCTATTATGAAAGTCTAATTTTTCAATAATCTGAATAACATAAGCCGTTCATGTACAAAGCCACACATATAGAACAATTGTCTTCAGTCCATGAGACCGAGTCATGTCATTATATCATACGTATAGACTAGTCATTTCAGGACCGCATGACCTTCGTCGTTAGCTAATTATATTCAATTAATCCATCGTGACATTTTTATACATTCAAAAGGACCAAGTAACCTTGAAAAATATTTTAGTAACCTCAAGAGGTTTTAAACTAGTAAATACTCAATCACTACATTTTGTACTACGTGCAATCAACGAAAAGGAAGCACCTAAATCGTAAATGCAGCACCGCTAACGAAAAGGCAACACATTTGGAAGCACCGACAACGAAAAGGCAGCACCGCCAACGAAAAGGCAATACATTTGGAAGCACCGACAACGAAAAGGCAGCACCGCCAACGAAAACGCAGCACATTTGGAAGCACCGACAACGAAAAGGCAGTACCGTCAACGAAAAGGCAGATCATTTGGAAGCAACGACATCGTAAAGGCAGCACTGCCAACGAAGCCATATAATGTTACGGTCACCGCTCGAATTTCACAGCATTCCCGTGACTATGAGAATACTGCGTATCAGTTCAGAGCTTTGCGCTTAGAGGCTATTATACCGCGCTAGAAGCACCAGCGAACGTCACGCTTATCATTCCGCCTCACTAACACACATACACCCCGACCAGACGGCGCCCTTAAGTGAGAGAGAGAGAGAGAGAGAGAGAGAGAGAGAGAGTGGCACTGCCATCTAGAAGGGGGAAGGGGATGTTCATAAACTAGGCTCAGGTACCAGCGAGACCCAGTTTAGTTTCGAGAATTTTTTTTCTAATGTGTGTGTTTACCTTGGCAATAAGACGAAAAATTAAGTCTATCTACATAAATAAAAATGTGAATGTTCGTTCGTTCAAATCTTAAATCTCTAAAAGTTCTTCACCGATTGCTTTGAAATTTTGACACAACGTTACATTCGAATACGCGCGTTTTATTATATACATATGTCACTCCTGTGACAGGTAAAAAATAAATAAAAATAAAGATAGTTAAATGTATATGTATATATACATGAATGTTTGTATGTTCGTCTTCTGTTTAAAAAAAAAAAGTTATATACATATAGAGAGGTAGAGTGAGGGAGTTATACAAATATAGAGAGATAGAGCGATATATATATAAATGTAGCGAGATATAGATATGGATAGTGATATATATATATATATACATACATATATATACTGTGTATATATACAGATAGAGAGATTTTAATATATAAATAATATAGTGAGATTTATAGAGGGGTATATAGAGAGATAGAGAGATAGAGAAAATTTTATAGAGATGTTTGGCACCCTGCCTTTGACACGTAACTGACACCAGACAGCTGGGAGTTGCGCGAGCCGCCGACACGTGTTTTCGAGAGTTTTCTGCCGTCGGGACGGCTCGCGATGACGCGACTGGCCCCGGCCGCTCTCGTGAGTTCTGGAATTTCGCTGGGGCCTATACATATATGCCCGAGGAGTCAGTGAGCAGGGAGAGTCAGTTCGGAGTGTTCAGTCGGGAGTTCTCCCGCGGCGGAGTTTCCGGGTGATAGTGCCGCGGGTGCGGCAGAGTGGCGAAGTCCTTGGACGAAGGTTCCAGGGCAGGGAGTGAGTGAGTTCAGTGGAGTCGGGAGTTTTCCAGCGGCGGAGCTTCCGGGCGATAGAGTCGCGGGCACGGCGAAGTCCCGAGCGAAGTTGTGAGCGAAGAGTCGAGCGGATACCCGGCGAAGGCAAGTGTCGGCTGCGGCGGAGTGTGGCGACAGAGTCCCGCGGCGGAGACCCACGAGGGGTGCTGCGGGGAGAGTTGCGCCAGAGGTGCGGCCCAGCGAGGTGTGTGGAACGAGTGACTGGGGAATAGACATTTCTTTAAGTGTAATTAAATATTTGCCATTTTAGAAGATTTTTGTAAGTGACATAAGTAGTGGCAATAAATAAAACTGTGTGTGATAAAAATCTTTAATTGGGCTATCCTTTACGAACCCGCGGTAAATCGTAAGAATATATATATATATATATATATATATATATATATATATATATAGGGGAGAGGTGGGTAGTCCCGGACACTTAAGCATAATTACATACATCTGAAAAATTTTCATATATATTTAAAAAGTTAATCCGTCAGTTTCATGCTTGAAACACTATAATGTGCATACATTGCCAATACAAACACATACAATCTTCTAATGAACGAATATGAGGATTACAATGGTGCTTATGTTTTTGCACAGAAACGATACATGTCGGGTAGCCCCGGACACAACATTTCTTCATTAAGCACAAATCATAGTAAAAGGATACACCATCTGGATCAACTCCAGCACATTCCGCATGTGCCTATCTCTTACATGTACAACATTGAATCCAGTTTTCTTCAAAACTTTCACAGCAGATTATGCACATGGTCTTCGTTACTGGTAAAGATGTTTTCCTTGACAATTTTTTCCGACACTGTTTCGACTTGGACTGTTCCACAGTAAGTGACAGTTTGCTAGGTTTTCTTCGTAGAAAATTTTTGGTTTTCGATCGTGTCTTAAGCTCCACGGCTTCTTTGTAAGGGCTTGACGTTAGAATTTCACTTCCCTGAGCTTTTAGTTTCCTACATGATCTTCTTCTTTTGCTGGCGTCTGGAAGAGGTGACAAAGTTTTCAAAACATTTGTAACATTCGTTGATGTTGAGGGATGGCTGTTACCTTCAACATTCGGCCTAGAAGTGATTGATCTGGGCGATTTCACAGGATCATCAGAGGTTTCTGTCATTGGAATAGGCCTATGTGTTTCTGTTGCCTGATTAGAGATTGAACTGCAAGATGGTTGTGCAGCAGTAAGGGTATCATTGCTAGGAGCTCTTGTATTTTCGTTTTCAGGTGCTTCAGGAACTTCTGTCAGAAGTGATGGAATAAAATCTAGGTCAGAGAAAATTCCAGGGTTCAAAGGATAGATGCCTATGCAAGAAAACCCATTGCTTGCAATATCAAGACGACAAGACTTCCTATATACACTTAAAACCAGTCCTGCTATTTCATTTTCTGTTATTCTTAGACCAGCATTTTGTCGCATCCGCAGAGAACAACTTTCAGCATAAGCATTCTTGAATGGCTTCATGAAAGTTCTGTCCAATGGTTGGAGTTTGTGAGTAGTGTGAGGAGTTCTTATCATGTGGACATTATGTTCCCTAGCATAACATATCACAGCATGGTCCTTGTGGCTAGAATGTCTATCTAACAGCAACAAAACAGGTTTCTGTTGTGTAGGCTGAGTTAATCTAACAAAATGTTTCAACCACACTAAGAATGTTTCTGCACTCATCCAACCATTTTACTGAGCTGCAGCGATGGCTTCATCAGGTGCTCCTATCATTAGTCTGTCATTCATTCTCTTCCTCGGGAAAATAAACATAGGTGGAATGAAATGGCCAACAGGATTCATGCAAAGCATGACTGTAACGTTTCGGCCTCTTTCAGCTGATGTCAATTTTCCAACTTGCTTCTTTCCTTTAACAGAAAAGACTTTCTGATTTTGGTGGACAGTTGAAACCCCAGTTTCGTCCGCATTGTACATTTTAGAAGGTGGGGAGTGGTATATTTCTATCAGTATAGTCAGATTTTCGAAAAACAATTTAACTTGAAGTTCATTAAAACCAACACACCTCATCAAACTGGTAGATTCTGGTGAGCGCAAACTCAAATGTGGATGTCTTTGCATGAAAAAGTTGTAAGAATCTTTCCCAGCACATTTAATGTCCCTGTTAAATCTGTGTGGAATTCCAAGTGTCTCTGCTAAGTCGAATGCCAACTTCAGAAATTCATTCCTACTCAACCCCATTAACCTATCATCAAGTTCTCTAATGTGTTGTGCCAGCTCTTCTTCATAATTTGAAGGAAATGTTGGTTCAAAACGTCCAAGTTTAGGCTTCAGTTTACATTCAAACCCTTTCTTAATCAGTGACACACTATCCTGAACAGAACTTTTTGGAACATTAAAATGTGTTGCTGCATCTCGTACACTCATTTTACCACTCAACACATGTTCTACAGCAATTTTCATTGTAACTTCACTCCACGATCCCCTATTGGTAGTTCTTCCTTTGAATTTCGGCACGATTGTTGCGTCAACCAACTGTAACATACGACCCCAATATATTAATAAAAATAATTACCCTGCTAAACAAAGAATATTTTATGTTTTACATATCAAATGACGTGTCCACAGCTACCCTCTTTTGGAGTGTCCGTGGTTACCCGCAACGCAATAGCTTGAACTAATAAACATAACATAAAAACTGTTGCCAATACGAGCATCCCTAAACGGTATGTTCAAAAACGCCTTATAAATATGACATTGTGTACATATAATTCAAATTCGCTTACCAACAGTGTCGTGAGACGCTTCCAGATATTAACTGCGTCGTAAAAATCTTTACCAAAAAACACAAACATACGCACTACATCCACGCGCTTAAACGAATAAATCTCAACTGTGTGTGGACAGCACTGTATACGGAGGGAGTTCTGGACAAAACTTGACAGTACTGCCACCTAGCGAGAAGTAGGTAAACTACGACGTGTCCGGGGCTACCCACTGTCCGCGGCTACCCACCTTTCCCCTATATATATATATATATATATATATATATATATATATATATATATATATGACTTCAAGAACAAAATAACTGCCGTAATTTTTCACAAATTACTTCCAAACTAATACAAAAAAAATAGTAAAGGAAAATCTCGGCGATTTTATTAATGGACAAAATTCGACCATGACAAATATCACATCCGTTGAACGTATTATAATTCGTAGGATTGATACGAACGTTTGTCTAAATAATTTTTTTCATAGGAACAACCATAACTGCAAGGGGTGAAAAAACAAGGGTTGGAGGAGAAAAAAGTTCATAACTCCCTTCGTAGGCACAATAAGAATCAATTCAAATTGTTTGAAAAAGTTATAGTTTTCATCTAAAACTTTTGTCTGAAACAATTTTTGATGAGACGAATCTTTGTTTCAAGGTGTCGAATAACACAGGGGTAGAATTTTTAAAAAATTTCATTATTTCCTTCCCACATAGGGGAGACCGGGGATGGTTGTAAAATTTCAACTTTGATGACACATAACTACAAAAAGTTTTTGAGTTTTAGTCAAACAAGTCATGGAAATAGAAAGCCGGTAATATTATTTACGATTGATAGTAGATAAAAAGTATCATAAGTGATACAACTTACAAAACTTTTGTGAAAACTATGTGGAGGCAGAATGTTACAACCATCCCCACGGCGGGGTTGATTGTAACAGTACTTGGGGTTGGTTGTAACAGCACATTAAGACAATGAATTTTAATCAATAAAGGTTGTAGACTACATGAAAAGTAACATGGAAAGTATCTAAACAAAAAGATAATGTTCAAAACACACATCAAGGAAATATTTGCTTAAAATACATTTTTAAAAAAATCCGTATTTAACAAAAACATTTCAAAATTTAGGCCAACCCTATAAAACAGAATTTTAATATTTACATAATTCGTCAGAAAAACACTTTCTGTGTCTGATGCATATATATTAATAATACACAAGGTATATTTCAATTATAAACTCATGGGATTTCACTTTAAATAAATCAAAGAAAATACAAATCTAGCTAATTAATATATTACAATGAAAACAAAGAAAAAAAATTAAATAATAACGCTTCTGCAAAAATTTTACTAGGCACTTCTTACTCGGATATTCCATCTGACATGCAGTTAAAACATATATACCGCTTTGACTTCTTCGCACATTGAAAATGAGCCCATTGCTCGCAGTCCAAACATTGTACCCACTCCTCCCCAGATTTGCTTTTTGAAAATGGTTCTATGCAGACTAAACACAAGCAAGCTTCGTCATAATCTTCCTCTTCAGATGAAGTTATTATAATATCCTTCGTTATTCTTTTTTTCAAGTGTGTTCTTGCAGTAACTTTCTTCTTCTTTTCTATGTGTTCGTTCTTGGAAA